>NW_020440310.1:0-5683 GCF_000699045.2 Agrilus planipennis | reverse complement strand
AGCTCTTCCTTGAGATTAAAGAGAGGTTTTAATACTTTACTGTGGGGTATCTTTGTAACGATATATTATATAAACAGTGAAAAGTATAAGCTTTAATTGCGGTTTTATATTATTTTAAAAACACAAGCCCATATGACTTACAACATTAAAATATTCTCGTAAATAAAAATACAGTAACAATGTCACATACAAATAAATAATAAAAATAGTTATTAGGACTGTTATAAACTAAGAGATGAAAAGAAGTTGAAGGATGAGAAAAAAATATTATAAAAACGGCACAAGTGCCTATAACAAGAGCTATTTATCATTAATATTTTTCTCTTCTTTCAATAATGTGTTTTTCTGTTACATGTAAATGTAAAATTGGTTTTTGATTTTAAAGGAATAAAAGACAACAACTTCCACTCCGTTGTCTTCAGCAAATTTAAACCTTTTCGTTCACAAGCTGTTTTCCAAATGTTTTTCTTTTAATTTTAAAGACAATGAATTGCAATTGATTATGTCCCATTTTATGTTTCAAATTGATCTTATGCATAATTTCTGTGTAAAATAATACTTTAGTTCCTTTTCATTACGGGATAATCGAAATACCTAACTTCTAATAAATCATTAAACTAAAAAAAAAACTATTCCATTATTTACTTTCTCAATGGAAAAAAATTAGTAAATTTAATAATCATGTACCCTGCCATGAAATCTAAATGGGACCATTAGAATTACTTTGCCGATTCTTCATGTTTTTTTTGTACTTTGAAACGATTCTTTGTCATTTCTTTATGACTGATAATGAAAGACCATTAGGTTCAATTTAAAACAATATTTAACTAGACAAATAAATAAAATTTATCTGTTAAAGATCAACATAATACGTTTCAACTTTTTGTTGTTTAAAATTTCTATCTTTATTGCTTTATTTAATTAATTAACAGTGCTTTTAATTTACTTTCTTCTTTAACTTTAATGGAATATGTTGAATTTTGAATATATCTATATGAAAATAACTTGTTAAAAAACAAAAGCAGAATTTACTTATTTGTAAAGAAAAGGACCAGATAAAAACGTGACTTTTTGCATTCAAAATTAAGAAGAGATTTCATTAAATAGAAGAAACTAGTAAGAGAAAGAGATAAAAATATGTGGGAAAAACAATAATAAACTCGCCTTTATACAGTTTCCCGTTTTCCTGTCTCTTATTTCTGATTCGTTCCCAATCAGTCACAAACAAGAAGTATGTATTTACAACAACACTACATCGCCAGCGACTAGAGCAAGTCGTGAAGGCGTTTTTCAGTTAACCAGCCAGAAGAGGATGGGTGGGAAGCAACGGTAAGATGGTGGTGGTGATGGTGCCCGACTCTTCATTTGGTTGGCGTCAATTCAACTACGGCTACCAACCTAAGCATTGTATGTAATTAGTAGAACAACATGAACAGGTACTTTCACTACAATTTTCTTCCCTATTTTTGCCCACTTTATTTTCCCTTCACCACTCACACACTTCTGTCCTTCACTCTACATATGCCACTGCTGCTCCCTTCACCCTCGTGTTTGCGGTTTGGTTGTCATTCGGCTGATGTTGGATAAAGCGATGAAGGCATATGGGTGGATGTAATCGGCATATGTTGTTCGGTCACTAGCTGATCGCCTGTCGCCCCTGTTATTACTCCTCCTGTTGCAGATTCATCGTCGTTGTTGGTGGCACCTCTTCCTCTTCCGGCTCCGCTGCTTTCTTCGTCATCCGTTTCGGTCTTTGGTTTGTCTTGCAAACTACGGCGTAACTCGGCAACTGCCGCCCTGCCAGTGTAGAGACGCTTGATGCCGCGAGGCAATGCTCTGCACGACTGCAAGTTAATGGAATGAAGTTGGGGGCACTTTGTCAGCACCGCTTTCACCGGGTCAAGGCTTACAGACGAACCGCACAAGTTTAAGACCCTAATAAAAAGTAAACAAAGTAATGATTAGACATACATAATTAGCATTTTTTCAAATACAATTTATAAAAATGACTAAAAAATTGACGTAAAACCGTGACATCACATAAATGTGTACTATAAAACCAGAAATAATAAATTAATAAAATTAGGTACTNAGAAAATACTGTTTAGGGAAATTACCGGTGATTTTCAGCTTCGGTTTACCATAAGGGTAGTCCATAAAATATATCATTCAGAATCTCATCTTCTTGGACCCCACCCCCCTTTTGTCACGCTAAGCCACTTTCAGCGACTTCCTTTACAAATATTACGTCACCCCTTACATTAAAAAACAAAATACAATTTTTAAAGCTCGTCATAGCCACCCCTTTATAATGATACCTTACAAAGTCTATAATTTTTTACTGACTTCTTTGTCTGATCCTATAATTACAAATACATTTATGATAGCTAATTCCTGGAAAAATTGCAGGTCAATATTATCTATTCATTTATTTAATTAATTGTAAAACATAATTTTTATATACCTTAAGGGCGAATCGTCGCCCTTTTCGGCCAGGGCAAGAACAGCAGCGTCGAGTGATTCCGTTGCAGTCGACCAGGCCAGATCCACTTCTAACAAACTGTGGCTCCACTTTTGAAGAATTAATTCTAAACCAGAATTGGTCGTCCTTGTAACGTAACAAGCTGAAAAAAAAATGTATTGCAAATATTTCTGCCACTAAAGATTCTTGTACATTACGTTTTATAAAAACTTACCGCTTAAAAAGAGATGTTCCAGATCCCAAGCCGGCACTTTTACAAGACCAGAGTCAGTGAGTCGAATGCAACCCCGCACATCAAGCAATCGCAATTTGGTACTGTTCTTCAAGATCCTTTCGATGCCATCATTGTCTATAGTCCTGGCTGTGGCTTGCTGAGCTTCCAAACCAGCTAAAGATAACTCCTCCAGGTTGGGGAATCCCGGCGATGACATCTACAATTTAGACAGAAATGAAAAACAGTACAATTAGTTTATCCTTTTTATTATTTTTATTGCGTACCTGTTCTGGTATGCTTGCAGGAGCCAGCCATATTTCGCTATTGGTTATGCGCAACACGCGAAGCTTGGGGCAACCGTTCTGGAGCCGTTCGACTCGCAACAGGGCTGTATTATGTGAAAATGTCCGAATGTTCGATATGTCGAGCAGTTGAAGGTTAGAACAACATTCCTGGCAAAAAAGATGATTACCTAAATAAAAAATTGAAACTAATAAAAGTCTAACTTACCGATAAAGCGGTCATTATTAGTGTGAAACCTATAAGTTTGTTATGAGCGAGTACAAGATGGGTCAAACGATTGCCCATGGTCTGAGCGAGGTGGACCAACGGCTGGGAATTTAACGAAGATCCCTACAATAAAAGAAAAAAAAAAACATAAAATATTGAAACAAGAATTACTGGCATTTGAATCTTTAGATAAACTATTTAGAAAACCTTTTAAGAAATATATTAACAAACCGAAAGTAAAACAAGAAATTAATGTATAATACTGCCCAATTTTTGAAAAGTATTGGTATTAAAAACACCCTTACATCTTCTATATTGAGGAACCCGTATTTTTACAAAATGTGTGCGAATTATACTAAAGGTTGAATAATTTTCTACTAATAACTGCAATATCACCATTATTCTTATCCAGTAGTAAAAAATAAAAAAAATCTTACACTTATTGATGATAAATCAAGACGTTGCAATTTGGGAAATTCTGATGAAAGTAATTTAAAATGGTCAGCCATTAGACCTTTCCAACCACTCAAATTTAAACTAACAAGCTGGGGGCAATTTCTACTAAGGCTTAAAATGACATTCTGTACATCCCGAACTCTCCATTCACCTGAAACACAGTTTTAATACACAAGTTTAATACTACATGTTCGTAATTTTATACCCAAATTCAAGTCTTCACAATGAGACAAACGGTTTTGTATCAACCAGTGTAATTTGTGGTCAGTTCGGAATTTGTTCTTCACCCAGTTTAAATCAATGGTCTGCCACAAGGTAGGAATTAGGGCAACCCTCTGCCAGAGTCTACACACTTGACACAACCTTCAAAAAAAAGAAGTACAATACATAAAAGGAAATATGTTTAAACAAGTGGTTGTAGTCTACCTAACAAGGGCCGGCAAACAACCGTCGGAATGGCAAACATCTTTGAATATTCTTGTCAGCAATTCTTCGGGCATGTCTTTGCCCCATGTACTTTGCTCTAGAGGTTCTTGGGTACTCGTTACCAAGTCCGCTTCGATCTCTTGAGATAATCGACTTCTTTTGCGACTTGTTTCGTGATCAGAGGCATCCGTGTCGGATGTTGTCTTATGTTTTTTCCGCCGTCCACTTTTCTTCTTGCTGGGTAACTAATAAAGTATAAAAAACTGAATTTCTGTTAAGAAAATGGTTTGACAAGAGTTATTAATGAAATTAAAAAAAAAGGTTGCTAGAATAACAATTATTGTGCAAATATTAATCCCACTAGTCTGGAAAATAAAAGGGATGAAGGTGATTGTACTTTTTACGGGTTTGTTTTTTTTTTAAGGCATGAAACTTTAAAATTATTTAATAAAAAGGAAATATTTATAACGTACTTTAACGTGGGTGATTGCGTTGCTTTTCTTGATACGGATTTTGATGGTGTCTTTGTCGCCGCTTATCTGACTATGATACATGGTGACAAACGTTTTTCGGGGTCGGCCCCTCGCCGATGTGCTCCCCATCTTTACTTTTTTCCTTTCACCTG
This sequence comes from Agrilus planipennis, assembly GCF_000699045.2. NCBI lineage: Eukaryota > Metazoa > Arthropoda > Insecta > Coleoptera > Buprestidae > Agrilus > Agrilus planipennis. The sequence continues at coordinate 970 of NW_020440310.1, read as the reverse complement.
ACGATCTGGTAACTTTGTTACGTTTCGATTTAACAGCAAACACTCCATTACTAACTTGTTTATCACCCAAAGAAGGGGGACCGTCTGAACAATTTGGAGGAAAACATAGTTCACTTTCTTGGTCATCTGACATGAATGGGACTTCTGAACCTATATAAGAAGAAACCCCCACATTTAACTGGGGATTTGCAGTATCTATTCAAAATAATAAATAAATAATTTTAGTTTCAATNATAATGATAAGTAGTGTATAACTTTTTATTAAATTAATTCTTTTAAATCTCTCTGACAAACATATGTTTTAATAGTATTATTACACTTGTTTTTATTTACCTGGAGAGTAGACTGATCTGGTGTCACTTTCCTGAGATGGCGTATTGGATGAACTCGCTTCTGAGTGCTGCTCAGATAAGGGGGTATCAGATGCCATCTCTTTGCTATGGCACTGGGACAATTCAGTTGTTGAACACACATTATTGTTCGGCAAGCTTTTATAGTCACTATATTCCAAATCACCATTAGTGTCTACACAAGAGTTTTTGTCATGATTCACTTGAGATTCACAATTAAGACGAGTCTTTGGATATACATCCAGCAAGGCCTCTTTCTCCCTTTCGATGCTAGCTTGGGCCATTTTTTTCTATTTCTTCATAACATTTGTTACATTTTTCTTAGGTAGGTAGGTATACCATTATACTTAATCGACAAACCTTCTTCTTCCATTAAAAAAAAAAGAAAATACAGTACAAAAAAAGAAAATAAAAATTACTTAACTATATTCTACAAAAAATTACATTGGTAACAGTATTTGAGGTTAACTATCTTGTAATTTAACTTTTCAAGTCGTTTCATATATTAACAAAGGTCAATATACTCAAGATACGATTTTCAGTAAAAACAGATAAATAATTAATAAATACGGAGGTATTTCAAATACTAATTTTCATTATACGGCAAATATCATGAACCA
>NW_020440309.1:5102-5986 GCF_000699045.2 Agrilus planipennis | reverse complement strand
ACAATAGTAATAAAAAGTAAATAAATTTTATGTTCATTTTCCTTTCCGTTACCGGGTTTTATTACTCATTAATTATCCTCTGGGAAAACCAACAAGAAGGAGAGAAAGAAGCAGCAGCGAGTCCTGGCCAGCCTACTTTGACCACGCAGCATTATTACGAGTAGCACTTTACATATATTAGGCACCGTAAATAAGCTGAATTGCATTCCCGTTTCGAATAAAATCCAATCTTAACTTTCCACGTTACATTTTATTCATTTAATTATCATAAACATGTCCCACCGGCATAAAGTTTAATTCGTTTAAGTGAACCCGGCTGTTTTGCCTCTGATAAACGGCCGTGCTGTGTAAAATAAGGAGTGAGTCATTTTATTTGAATGCCTCCCGTAATTGTAATTTTCAAAATCATTTCTCGTATTGTGCGCAGTTTGTTACAATGTAACTTAATAAGAGAATTGTGTGTTGTTGGCATTTTGTTCATGCATGACTTTCTTGAATTAGATCGAGGCTAGTGATGAGTAAAAATAGTGTTATCTTGTGTTGGTCTAGCACATTTAGCTAGACAAGGATTACTTAGGATTCTTCCCACGATTAAAGGTAGAAGTATCCATTTGGGATCCGGTACCCGACGATTCCGGCACTGTTTTTAGGATGCCAGAGAAAAAAAAAGAAAACCAACAACTGCAATAATAATTCAATTAATATAACAAAAAAGTCGGTTGTCTGTAAAGTCGGTTTACTGACGATAGTTGAACGTGACAACGTCATAAGAAAATACTGATGGAATGGTTTCATTTTTCAAAAGAAAATTTTAATTTTATTTGTTTGATAGATATTTTGTATGGATATAGAGAAGGAGGTAAATGGAAATGTATTATTGTATA
>NW_020440309.1:0-2019 GCF_000699045.2 Agrilus planipennis | reverse complement strand
TTTGCACGTGCAAGTCATTGATATGATATTGCTTAAATCACCCAGAATCACCTCACCAATTATGTAACGTGAATCACTTTTTAAATCCGAAGTTTGTAAAAAGTAGGCAGTAAACTTGACAGAATTTGAAGGCTAGCTTCCGGATTTGTTATTTCCGAATTTTATAATGTGATTGGCATTAAAAACACGCTCACCTTCAACAAAATTTCTTTTCCGAGGCTTTGTGTCAGCCCAATCACATATTGTGTCAATACTTATCATTTTATCGTAATTTGAAAACCTGGAAATTGCACGGTACAGTATAGGAACGAACTACAAAAAATTTTCCTTAATCGGCGCCATGTTTTTAGGCTCCTCCCATTTGACGGATCCCAATATAAATATTTACATGCCTTGAAATGTATAAAAATTGGCATATTTATTAACTTTGAACCCCTATAACTTTTTATGGGGACGAGACCGCCACGAACTTTTTATGGTACAGTGGTGGGGGAGGCTTCCTCCTTCGATCCCCCCATCGGGGGTGGGGGCCATCATCTAGACCTTTACCGAGAATTTTTGTAATCATCCTCTCTATCCGAGAAGCTTATTGATTGAGAGATAACAGGGCGTTTAATGTGTCGAGAGGTCTTTCAGGTGTTTGCGTCCGTGTTAGCACCCTGGGAAGGTAACCGTTATTTCGTATGTTTATAATAAAGGCCCAGCGGGATTTTATCATCATAGTGGTTGGTTACCTTAATTACGATATTGGTGGAGTTAAGTTGAACGTCGACAGATATCGAGTTACAGTGCGAAAATGTCCAACAACTCGCTATGTAGGTATACAAAGATGTTTATTAAATAAGCACCAACAAAACCTGCTCGCAGCTGTTATATCGCCTCCTTCTCAGTTTGAATTTAAAACATACCGAAGCCTGCATTTAATTATATCGTTTTATAATAAGTCCCCGCCTCGGTCAGTATTCTCGCTGAATTCCTTCCTTTCTGGTAATCGTAACACGTTTCGACATTAATTCATCCAAATTGAATGATTGAACTTAATTCTATTCACGCAGCCACATGGAACGCTGACAATTTATTTTGGATAGAAATTATTATCTACCAGGACAAGTATGTTATAAAATATATTGCTAGATATAATATTGGTAAAGTGTGTAGTATTTTTTGTGGCATTAATCGTTCAGTTGTATGAAAGTATGGAATTAAAATTGCCAAAAATTGGTAACATTAGGTGACTGTGCATTGCCAAGTTCAAGAGACGAGACAGTAAATTGCTTGTTTCGGCGCCACTTTCGAAATCTTCCCAAAAGGGTTCTCGATAGTTTTGGATAAGTCTAAGTAACTAATGTTACATCATATTGAAATTTTGTAGCAATTAATTTTAGTAACTATAGTGCTATATGCTTTTAAACAATCGCAATGCCAAGTTCTAATACAAATTTACGGAATATTGCAATTCAAAAAATTAGTAAAAAATATCAACGAGATGTTTATTTATATTTAAAGACATATTAAAAGCTTGACCGCTTGTTTTCGACTTTCACTACTATTCATGATTGAACAAAACTTTTGGCAGGTACGGTATGAAAAAGTATGTTTAATGAACAAGAGTCGAGAGTATAATGAGCTTTTTTCTCCCTACCTACGATTTTGTCAGCGCGCATCCAATACATTGGAAGGGGCACATCGCTAGAGAAAGTAAATGAAGTATACCTACCTGGTTTTAAACCTCAATATTCCATTTAATTTGTGATATCTGTGAGTTTTCAAATTTGATGCCTGCCTATATACTAAGTGAAATAAGACTTAATGTCGCTTTTTAATTTTGTTTCACGAAGAATTTCATACGCTGCTTATGGTGTTATTGTGTTTATACATCTTTTTTATGTCTTTCTACAATTCCTTCCGATATCCAATTTTATACAATACAATTTAGGATATCTAAGGCCAACTTGATAACGTCAGACAGAAAGTTTTTGATCAGTATCGTTGGGAGTAATTCCAGAATTATTTATTTTA
>NW_020440308.1:2772-5866 GCF_000699045.2 Agrilus planipennis | reverse complement strand
TGATTGGCATTAAAAACACGCTCACCTTCAACGAAATTTCCTTTTCGAGGCTTTGTGTCAGCCCAATCACATATTGTGTCAATATTTATCATTTTATCGTAATTCAAAAACTTGGAAATTGCACGGTACACTACAGGAACTACGATAAATTTTCCCTAATCGGCGCCATGTTTTTAGGCTCCTCCCATTTGACGGATCCCAATAGATGATTGCACAATATTATTGGCGGTGTAGGGATAATATTGAAAAATTTGCAATGATTGAACAGATGTTTGTGCTAGCTTAATTTCTATTGCGCAATATGGTTTTCTTGCACTGTGTAGGGTTAGTATGGCGCAATATTTTTCAGTTCGCTGTTTGGAGCGGTTGCAATCAGTTCAGTCACGTGTAGTATGGAGTCGAGCTTCAAAATGGTGAATAATTTACTAATTTTAGCAACTCTTCGAACTTCGCAATATCCATTCTCATATAGTTTTTGAAATCGTTTTCTTGAGTGAATGTTAAGTCCCTTAAAAGTCTTTCGTGAGTGTAGACTGGTATTTTTTTAAACTATTCCTTGGCCCATATTCGTTTTCTTTTTTTTCCTGTTTTCAACAAAATCATTAGCACGATTGCAGTCAAAACTTCGTCGTCAGACAGGTTTCTCGCATGAAAATATTGACGCTAATGACTTGTCAATCTTATTGCTAAATATTATTGAACGTTTGGATTCAACGGGGGTATTCAATATTATTGCACAATAAAAACATTGTACAAAATTATTGTAGGTGTATGGGCCGCCTTATAGCGGTTTGCATTTTTCAGAAATTTGACGATCGGTAGAGACGGCGTAAAGTCATGACGAGATTGTCGAATTTCTAGCGACTTCAAATATATATACCGAAGCTGTTGCAATATGCCAAACTGTCTGCCGCGTGATGTATATCTTTTCGTTTTTTCTGATTTGATTAGGATCGGATTTTAATGTAATATAATTAGTATTCAGGCATATGAGTACCTCACAATATTCGAGTGAGATGCCCGAAAAATGCGAAATGATGATTCAATTTTTTAAGAAATTGTCAATCAAACCGAATATTTACTAAGTAAGTATATTTTTTATAAAATACCACAAATGGTGCGGTAAACGCCATCTGTAGTACAATGCTACATTCTAGGACTACGTATGCTCCAACAAGGTCCATTTAAATATATGGATATCTACTTGCTGGAACGAATCCCGGCGTAGCTAACCTCAACGTGATAGGCACGTTACCATAATCGAATAAAATAATTCGAAGTGGTCTGTATTCTGTCGAAACTGCCAGACGCGGATCGTGATTTCGATCTTTTTGGCTCTCATCAGCGCGTCGCAGGCAGCTCCGACAGAACACAGACCAACTTTTACCTGCTGTCTTAACAGCGCGTTTTAAAAAATACCATAAATGGCGTGGTAGGTCTGTGTTCTGTCTGCGACGCGCTGATGAGATCCAAACAGATCGAAATCGCGATCCGCGTCTAGCAGTTTCGACAGAATACATTCCACTTTGAATTATTTTATTTTAGTATACTTTTTATGTTAGACATTTATTATTGATGCTACAAATACAAACATTTTCTGATTTCTCCCAATTTGACGATCCATCACTACAAAATGTAAACATGATGAAATATTGGCATGAACAGTGAAACGTTTATGTATTTGAAATATAATATCACGTTAGTACAAAACAACGGTCCAAAAGAGGTGTGTTAATGGAAGCAGTTAGTGACCCACATTTTATGAATATAAACGATACGGTTGAATTTAATCTAATAAATGGAGTCCCGTATTTCACAACTGATTGAAAGTTATACAGCCGCTTTGTTGAAGTTAAGGGTTAAACTTTTAGGTTAGCTTAAACTTTCTGACTCGTCGAAAGTCAATGTAACATCTGCAACAACACATTGTTAAACTAAAACTGTATTTTTTTGTACACATTTCATAACCGAAAATATTTGTTTCTGAAACACTCCCATACTATTATCGATATTAATGTTTTGGCAAGAGATACCTAATATTAAGGACACCAGCAAAATGTGAAAACATTATAATTACAAATAGAAGCTATTAGCCATTTTCATTCCTTTTGAAACGTCAAATGTTGTGCTGCTTTGTTTTTTTGGTAAAATCAGATGAATCTAGCAGTCGAGATAATTTAGATGGCAGTCAGTTTCATAATTTATTCATAGTCTAGTCAAAGAGAATTTTCCCGACATAAATTTGTTAATAGACGGGTGTTGTTCCTTGTTGTAGCCGGGGAAAAGTTAAACATTCCTTTATATTTTTAAACTTCGAAAAAGTGTGCATTAACAAGTAGGGGAAGTTGGCAAAAAACAGATTTTTAGACTTAGAAGGTAAGGTATGCTTTTTAAAAAGAAAATTTCTAAATAAAAATTGTAAGGAAATTAAAAACCTTTAATTTGAGCAGCGGTCCGATTAGTTTTGTCAATTAGTTATTGCAAAAATCTTTTTTAATGATTTTATCACGTTGAAATAATGGTTTTTAAATTTGGAATCGAGCTAGCTTCTGTTCTTTCTAATTGTCTATAAACAAAAATGACCCCCTTCTATACAGAAATAAAGCGGTTACAAATTAATTTTTTTATTTGCCGATAACGGGATATGAAGATCTCAGCCTTTACGAAGAGATTTACTGAAAATGTTTGCCAAAAAACAATTTATCACAGTAATTATTTATGTTTGTTAGGATAAACAATTAACAATATCTCACTAACAAACTGACAAATTTACATCCACAGAAACTAGTTCGATTCCAAATTTAGAAACTATCATTTCACTGTGATAAAATCATTACAAAAGAGTTTTTAGGGTTTCTACAATAACTAATTGACAAAACTAATCGGACCCTGGTTCAAATTAAAGGTTTATAATTTCTCTACATTTTTTATTTGGAACTTTTCTTTCTAAAAGACATACCTTACCTTCTAAGTCTATAAACCTGTTTTTTGTCAACTTTGAACCTCCCCCGTTTGTTAACGCACACTTTTTCGAAGTTTAAGAATATACAGGAATGCTTCGTTCTTCTCCGGCTATAACAAGGAACAACTACCG
>NW_020440308.1:0-1794 GCF_000699045.2 Agrilus planipennis | reverse complement strand
TGCCCCTTCCAATGTCTTGGATGCGCGCTGGCAAAATCGTAGGTAGGGAGAAAAAAGCTCATTATACTCTCGACTCTTGTTCATTAAACATACTTTTTCATACAGTACCTGCCAAAAGTTTTGTACAATCATGAATAGTAGTGCGAGTCGAAAATAAGCGTTAAAGCCTTTAATTTGTCTTCAAATATAAATAAACATCTCGTTGATATTTTCAGTAGTAAATGGTACCAATAACAGTACATTTGAGCAATGCAATTGTAGTGGAAAAAAAGGCCAATTTTTCCGTGCAGTACTGTACGAATTATACGCTCCTCACCGGTTAAAAGTTTGACTGAGAGTTGTCTCCTTCCTTTTCTGGCCTAGTGTTCTTTTCTACTTTGCGCCGGTCAAACTGAATGTGACATCGCTACAGGAATTAAACGAAGTATTACTTATTCTAAATTGGTGTTTGGTGGCCCACAAACTCGTACCGAGCGGCATGACGTGGGGGTTTAGACCATTGCTTAGCATTCGGGAGGACGCCGGTTCGATTCCGGGTCCGTCTGCCTTGGTCCAAGTTTTTCTGTGGTTTTCATAGATCACTTAGGTAAATGCTGGGGCAGTAATATTCCACAGATAATCTTTCATTCTCTTCTGTCTTCAGTTCTTCCGTCTCGTCTTTCTCACCCGAACCACCACCCACCAATTCCCACGATTCCTGAAAGGAGGCTGAAGAGGGCCTTCCGCCCTACCTTCCGGCGTAGTACGGAGGGACTGCCCGCCCACCAGTATTAGTAGCTGGAGAGGATGAAACATCGAAAAGTCTTTTTTTTAATGAATTCCTTTCCTTTCACTAATTTTAGTAGGTAGCTGGTGGGAATGAAACACAGTTTTTTTTTACAAACTCGTACACTCACCAACCTGGAGAAATATGGAACATTATAGGACATTTTAAACATTTTTTTAAGAACATCTTCGTTGAAATATGAAAACGTTCAAGCTCGACAAATTTTAACCCTTAAGAGGCTTTTCCACCCGAGCTACATTTTGTAGCATTTCCGTTGCGTCACAGTAGCGCGACAGTTGTTAGTTCGTATATATAAAGAGCGATTTTTTGCAGCGTTTCGATATTGTAGCTGATGCAAATTTAAAGAAACAATTATTAGCGCTTCTGATAAATTAAAAAAAAGAATATAAAGAATCGGAAATATTGGGTCGATCCTTACAACAGCAATCAAGTGATAAAAGAGTTTCTATACATCTTTCCAAGATTTATGTCGAAATAAAAAAAGTTCTTCAGACATTTCTTACTCGTATCGCAGACGACCGGTATGCCCAAACCTTTACAGCTACCAACATGCAACCACCATACTACACGACCGGAGACTAAATGCTACTCTCTCAGTTGTCTGCGCTGGGTAGTTGTGACAGCGGAATTTTTTAGAGATTCGGGAAAACAGATATTTATTACTGATAAATACTCCTGTCAAAGTCATAAAGGCCCCATTATTCATATGTGCCCCAGGGCCTTCAATAAGAACTACAGCCCATTTCAATTTGTTTGAATTGTAACCTTGAAGAAATCTGCGCGAAGATAGAAAGAATACACACTAGACGTGAGCAAGACAGAAATAGTTGAAATAAGCTTGAACGAGCAGAGTTCTCGATGGGCAGTCTTAGAACATCGGCTACAACTGTACAGTACTAGACGAAAATGTTTAGCAATTTCTTAAAACAAAAATGTATATAAATTTACAATAGACAACAAAGCAAAAGTTTTATAGGTGTGTAGAACGTTAAGTTAATTCACTTGTT
>NW_020440307.1:0-5684 GCF_000699045.2 Agrilus planipennis | reverse complement strand
CGTTTCTCTTCGATTGCATGAACAGTGACATTTTGAACCTTAATCAAATAGAAGGTTTCATACAAATGGTTGACACTGCCTCAATTTGGACGAATCGCATTTAAGACATCAACGCGAGCGAAGCAGTGGGTAAAATCTAGTATTCTATAAAAAGATTACCCCTTAATCGCAAAATCGTGTTGTTAGGAGACCGGTTGTATTCGTTAATGTCCCTAACCAATTTGCTGTGCAAAACACTTATATACAGCTGTATTAAACTATAAATAAGTGAGGTTATATTTAGCGTATCCTTTTCACGAAACGAAGAGTATAATTTCGTTCAATATTTTAATGTGAGCTGTATATGTAATACCGCTGTACTACCTCAATAGTACGAACCTAAATTGTAAGGGCAATCATTGGATTAATAAAATAAAGTGACGCCTGTCTCTCCCTGTTGTCATTGGCGAAGCAAATTGTACCTATTGGTCATTTTTTCAGCCTCATTTCCTCTCTTAATTTGCATGATTATCGTCGATTTAAAAATACCACACGACATTTCTTGCTACCAAGGTTAAATCGACTTATTCGTACTTTTTGTATGTAGTACGTACGTATGTATTTATGTAAATAACAGTGGCTGCTCGTGCCTTCCTTCTTCCTAACTTGAGCTAATCTTCGTCTAAACTCAAGCACCCCACATCTTTGACTGTATGAAAACAGTAATCAAGTTTAGGTCTGTTTTTACTCCTGTTAACCTCTATTTTTACTTCTAATGTGTCTCCCACTAGCCCTTCATGTCTGAAAAGGTGCCGCGCCAACTTATCTAGCCTATTTCTTATTTATTTCCATAACCTTTTCGTTTCTTCAACTTTTTCTAATACCTCCTAAGTCAGGCACATTTTCCGAGGGCTCGCGGAAAGGCGACCTTGCGGATCCCTAACACATACATAATAATACAGGTAGATTTCAAGTGTCTACGTACCTGCGACCGTATGCAGTCGGCGCCACTGGTTTTCTCTGTTCCTAAGTATACAAAAATTCATTTTAACTAATGTAAATGTATCTATCGCAGGTGGCCTCGAGTTTGACTAAAAGAATTAAAACGGAAGACGTTGTTGCGCAACATCTGGGGGCAGCAATGGTAAAAAAAAATCGCATAGTACGTGAAAAAGTGCTGCAAGTGTTCGCCGAGTTTCCAAGTCGATTTTGTATTGCGACAGGAAAAGTTTATGTTGCGCGTGCCGACCGACAGAACTGATAGTGGCAGCGAACGGGCCGCTTTATCTTGGCTGCAATTATATTCGACCCAAAAAGATCGCCAACTTTTCTTTTTCTCAAGTGCGTTCGATGTCACTGAACCCTCGAACACAGATAAATCACCACGTATAGTTGTAGTTGTAGAACAGCGTATCGCAGTAACGTTTATTAAAATGCAAATTGTGGCACACGGCAGCCGATTACAAATTACCCGAGTCACAGAAAAAATTATATGTACTTAACACATATGTATGTGTGGATTATACCAAGACAAGCATTACCATGCCCATTTATTTCCTTATATGTCAAATACGTGTAACTGCCTATCGTATGTACTCAACTAAATTTTGTCTAATTAAATATATAATCTAGATACAAAAGGTCGGCTTTCTCTTAAACCCTCTAGTTAAGCGGTTCTCAATTTTCTTTTACGGAACCCCTCCTGACTCACCCTTTTTTGGCCCAACTCCATCTCGATAATAAAGTTTTATGTCTAACAATAAGACCCCTGATACCTTACTGTGTACATCATCATCATAAGGTAGTCAATCCTAAGACTGGTTGGACACGTATCTCCACTCTTTCCCATCCTGAGTTATTTTTCTCATTTCTCTAAAACTAGAACATTGCAAATCCTTAACTATTTGTGAACAGTAATCTAATCTTGGTTTTAACCCCTATTTCAGCTTTTAATATGTGTTTAATAAGTCCTTCATGCTTGAGAAGCCCAATATATGGTATGGAAAGCTTTTGAACAGTGTTACACTATGTTCAAAAGAGCTTAAGAAGTTCAGTTAGTTTAGAATAAATTTTAGAGAAACAGATGATATTTTCGGATAGATGTCGTTAAAAAGGTATATTCCACGTGTTCATCAAACTACGTATAAAATGTGTAACTTCTATGTTCGATGAATCTTCTGATTGAAATTGTATACGTCAGTCATCTAATATCCCCCGGATTTGGTGGTTAGTTAACACTTCGACTAAAGCTAATCGTACATTAGCAGTTAGTAACAGAAAGGGGTGCACCCAACGCCTACTGTTATGATCTTGTGTCGCCATCTGTTTCACTAATATTTAGGAGTGAGTTTGTTTGTTTGTTACCATTTCATTCCTTAATTACTTCACCGATCATCATCAAAATTTGTACGCATATTTTCGGGGGTACAGAAAAGGACATAGGGTACTTTTTATCCAGAAAAAATACAGTTCTCGAAGGACAGAAAAAATTAGTTTTATATGGTCGTCGATGACCTTTGACACGTATTTAGGACATCAACGCGAGCGAAGCAGTGGGTAAAATCTAGTATTCTATAAAAAGATTACCCCTTAATCGCAAAATCGTGTTGTTAGGAGACCGGTTGTATTCGTTAATGTCCCTAACCAATTTGCTGTGCAAAACACTTATATACAGCTGTATTAAACTATAAATAAGTGAGGTTATATTTAGCGTATCCTTTTCACGAAACGAAGAGTATAATTTCGTTCAATATTTTAATGTGAGCTGTATATGTAATACCGCTGTACTACCTCAATAGTACGAACCTAAATTGTAAGGGCAATCATTGGATTAATAAAATAAAGTGACGCCTGTCTCTCCCTGTTGTCATTGGCGAAGCAAATTGTACCTATTGGTCATTTTTTCAGCCTCATTTCCTCTCTTAATTTGCATGATTATCGTCGATTTAAAAATACCACACGACATTTCTTGCTACCAAGGTTAAATCGACTTATTCGTACTTTTTGTATGTAGTACGTACGTATGTATTTATGTAAATAACAGTGGCTGCTCGTGCCTTCTAAAGTAAGTGAAGAGTTGTAAAAATACGAGCAAACATAAGAATTAGGTACCTACAGTGGGCCCTCGAATATCAGAATATGTTGGTGCAGGGTGCAGTAGACTGGTAGATCAGCCTCGATCTCCACCCTATTCATAGAATAAGCTATGACAACCAGTTCGATTCCGGGTCCGTCTGCCTCGGTCCAAGTTTTTCTGTGGTTTCATTGGACCAATTAGGCAAATTCTGGGGCAGTAATATTCCACAGATAATCTTTTATTCTCTTCTGTTTTCATTTTGTCCGTCTCATCTTTCTCACCCGAACCACCACCCACCCATTTCCACGATTCCTGAAAGGAGGCTGAAGAGGGCCTTCCGCTATCGAGCGGCATGGCCTAGAGGTTTAGACCATTGCTTAGCATTCGGGAGGACGTCGGTTCGATTCCGGGTCCGTCTGCCTTAGTCCAATTTTTTCTGTGGTTTCCTTGGATCACCTAGGCAAATGCTGATGCAGTAATATTCCACAGATAATCTTTCATTCTCTTCTGTCTTCATTTCGTCCGTCTCATCTTTCTCACCCGAACCACCACCCACCCATTTCCACGATTCCTGAAAGCAGGCTGAAGAGGGCCTTCCGCCCTACCTTCCGGCGTTGTTCGGAGGGACTGCCCGCCCACCAGCATTACTGGCTGGTGGGAATGAAACACCCAAAAGTTTAAAGTTTTTCATTATGGCGAGGAATAAAGATTAGCTCAGGATAGGAAAGAGAGGAAGTACGTGCCCAACCAGATGATGATGATGATGATGATGATGAAGTATATGAAGAAGTTGTTCAACAGCCGGCACTGGTATATGGATAGGCGTATTTTAGTCAGTTTGTGTGCGACCGAAGCGACGCTTCACTGATTATAAAGCCGTCCTTTATAATAACAAAAAGAAAAGAAAACAAATTCGATCCGAAACACGTACTTGGGCCGGCGTAGACGCCTGCTTGCAAATAATAACTTCGATACATCGCAAACAGAGGAAGAAGCACTCGTTGAATTTACGTCAAAAACAATTCAATTTCATCCGCGAGGGCAGCTTAAATAAAAGGTTTGTCAAAACCATATATGTGCATCTTTGTTTCGGCCCAACAAAGATAACGAGCGCTCTTTTGTTTCTTTTTTTTGATCTACTGAAGTTATCCAAGAAACTGCAATCCGTTGTTTTTATTTTAAGTAGTTATTATACTTACATTCTTTAATACAGAAAGTATTAATAGAAGAAGAAGTAATCGTACAAATTATTCATTATTTCAAAAATTTACCTAAACAGGAGCTAGAGATGTTACGGTGTTTTTATGTAATGATTTAATTTATTGTTGAAGTTTTAATGGAGGCAGATCATCTTCACTTGCTAATTTAACTGAACTGTTTAAACTTGAATAATGCCCTTTCTAATATAAGTAATAAGCGGTTATATAATATTTATATCAACATTAATTGATTCTTAAAAAGTCATGTAGTCTCCTATGGGTGCTTTTTTAATCTATTCAATGGATAATATTCCTAGGCAAGTAAGTTTTTTTTAATTGTTAGGTCTGTTTAATTAATAACACTTTCTACTTTTCTCCATTGTTGCATTAAACAATGAAACAAATGAAACGTAAGACATTTCTCCATTGTAACGAACCGACTCATTTGGCTGATTTAATTAGTGGGCTCTCGACGCTGATATTTTTTATCAACAACTTTAGATTATAAAAAAAGTTCAACAGCAGCGAAATCGCATAATGAATTAAATAAATGGCATCTCAGACAGACTAAATGTACGAGTGTGTTTTTATGGTTTCAAATGTAAACAAAGACATTTCTCAAGTTTTGATAAAATGCCAAACTGTCTGATTTATCACTTTCCAGCCATTTTCAATAAATAACACATTCAAAGATACGGCTTTGTCAAAACAGAATAATGGGATTAACCTCAATAAACAAAATTTTCTATAAACAAATTGAACGAAGCGATTACCGTTTCTCTTCGATTGCATGAACAGTGACATTTTGAACCTTAATCAAATAGAAGGTTTCATACAAATGGTTGACACTGCCTCAATTTGGACGAATGTATATCGTTGGGACTTGGTCTCCAATAAAACTGTCGCATCTACTTTCTTTTTTCAACTTAATAAGTAAACTAAAGCGGTTCCTCACAGAACGCATACTTTTATTCACGACAGACTTGTAGGGAATATCATAAACATAGAAAAGAGATGCTAGATAGGAATTGCAGCGGACACTAATAAAGGAAAAGGAATAGCATTACACCAAACGACATGTATGTTCAACATTTTTAGAAATTTAGGAAAATAAAGACTCTTCTTTGAAGATATAATTCCAACCAAGCAATTATAAAGAGAATCTTGATCTTTTGAATCTCATCAGCGCGTCGCAGACAGCTCCGACAGAACATAGACCAACTTTTACCTGCTGTCTTAACAGCGCGTTTAAGAAAATACCACAAATGGCGCGGTAAACGCCATCTGTAGTACGAGGCTACACTTTAGGATTAGGTATGCTCCAATAAGGTCCACTTAAATATATGGATATCTACTTGCTGAAACGAATCCCGGTGTAGCTAACCTCAACGTGATAGGCACGTTACCATAATCGAATAAAATAATTCGAA
>NW_020440306.1:12348-15788 GCF_000699045.2 Agrilus planipennis | reverse complement strand
TGTGTACGTTAAAATGGTTCAGTTACAAAGTGATATTCTGAGTAGCAACTGTGTTTAGTAAACTTTTGAATAAGTATGACTCCTAGATGCACATTTACTGCTAAAAAAAGGCGGAAATCATTTCAAAATTGAAAAATCTCCCTACTTTTGCCTGTAACGACTTCCGGAATTAAATACGAAATTACAGTGGCCGCAAAATGTAGGAACAGCGGCAAATTTTGAAAACATTTACAATAAATAGTGTAAAAGGAAAAGGAAAACATGAAAGAATAGAATATAAAAATTAAATACAAAAAACGACAACTCTGATGTAACACTAGTTTTCAGCTCCACAAACGACTGTTTATAATGAACACTCTGTTATTACGTCAAAATATCGCTTGACCCTAGAGTGACGCTATAACCAAGTTCTACTTATACTGTACTTTTGTTAGGCCAAATTACGGTTCAAATTTTTATATGGTCGCCGCTATTACCAAATAAAGTTCTAATGCAGTTGGCTCGCCGAAAATTTCATCAGCTTGCAAAAACAATGGCTCCCGATTGTATTATTACATTGTATACAAGTTTCCAGACTCATCATCTGCATCTGGTTTTATGTATCTACGTATCCTTGTATTTGTGTTTACACTATGCGCGTTATTGTGAATCAATTCAATTGAATCGCAAAGCTCATCCGGCACTAACTGTTAATTTATGTGTGCAAACATTTTGTAGAGGTCTAGGTATTCATTTAAATAATCGTGAATGCTTTTTTTTGTTTTTATTCATCCTCATACGAAAATGCTTACACTGTGTTTAGGGTTTCAAGCTAAGAAGGGAAAAAGAATCCTTATTATGGTGCTGTCATTCGATAAAAAAAAGGATAACATTCACAAAGTTTTTAATTTTTATTCATCAAATTTGAGGATCAAAAACAGCACTTTCAAATAAAATTATTCGAAGTGGTCTGTATTCTGTCGAAACTGTCAGACGCGGATCGCGATTTCGATCTTTTTGGATCTCATTAGCGCGTCGCAGACAGCTCCGACAGAACACAGACCAACNCGGAGCCGTACAAGTATTATGAAACAGTTTTTTGACCCACCCCTTCCCGCAACAACGTCTCTCTTTCCCCTTTTAAATGTTACCCAATAACCAAGAGGCAATTTTTGTTTAAAAATGTCAATTATGAACTTATAAATAATTGAAACTCAGTAAAATGTTGTCTACTTCGGTAGGTTTTCTAAATATACAATCCAAAGAAAGAAGACACAGGAGGTTAGGTCTGGTAAACGTGGAGACTAGAGAAGATCACCATTTTGAAAACCACAAGTTGGGGAAGAATGGTTTCAAAGGAGTCCATAGAGATCTTTGTCGTTTGAGTTCTAGATCCGTCGTGCCGAAACTATCAATAGTTAAGAGTAAATTCACACGACAAGGACTTTCTCTATCGTGTGATTTTCCGATATGATGATTTCCGGCCGCCTCTTTTTGACTTTGGGTAATAAAATATCAATCAAAACAGAAAATTTTTAAAATTCATCGGTTTTGGTTTTATCACCTTATACATTACACGTATTATTACATTTTACAATCTACTGATTTTTGTACAGTTTGCACAATTATGATGTTTTTCGATTACAAATTCCGGTCAGTTTTGATTTTACTCATCATCGAACAAAAAAACAAATTTCATCCTTCAATCACCACTGTCTACTGTTTAAAATTCATTTGACGTTTAACTGTAGAGTTTTTCATCCGGTGCAAGTTGTGTGGTAAACTGAATAATGTTAAGTCGTACTACATGGTGTCCCACAGGACAATGCAATGAACATGTACTTGCCCATTTTTCTACTACTTATTTAGTTTTAAGTACTGTTTCTAACACTAATTTGGATATAACAAAATACACACAAATTTATCGATGCAGCTGTTTCACGACTATTTTGAAACAAATTATATACGATATTTCGGCTGTAACGACGACGATGGGACCACTGCAATTTCGTAGTTACATCCGGAAATCGTTACAGGCAAAGGTAAAGAGATACAGACATATATGTATAGCGACGTTAAATCTAAATCCTTTGAATTTAAAGCGTACTTTAGTACAAAATTCATGTGGCTAAAGCGACTTCGGATGTAACGCGGAGTTCGCGTGTTTGCGACTGTTTTTCATGAATCATTTTTGTAACAAATCCCTAGTAATCCCATCTAAATATAACGAGCGGAATCGGTCGCCAAAGACACAAAGTCAGTAAGTGTGGTGAATTTTACCGTTTTTTTTCATAGATGATAGCCAGGTAGGTAGATAGATAAGTGTGTACGTTAAAATGGTTCAGTTACAAAGTGATATTCTGAGTAGCAACTGTGTTTAGTAAACTTTTGAATAAGTATGACTCCTAGATGCACATTTACTGCTAAAAAAAGGCGGAAATCATTTCAAAATTGAAAAATCTCCCTACTTTTGCCTGTAACGACTTCCGGAATTAAATACGAAATTACAGTGGCCGCAAAATGTAGGAACAGCGGCAAATTTTGAAAACATTTACAATAAATAGTGTAAAAGGAAAAGGAAAACATGAAAGAATAGAATATAAAAATTAAATACAAAAAACGACAACTCTGATGTAACACTAGTTTTCAGCTCCACAAACGACTGTTTATAATGAACACTCTGTTATTACGTCAAAATATCGCTTGACCCTAGAGTGACGCTATAACCAAGTTCTACTTATACTGTACTTTTGTTAGGCCAAATTACGGTTCAAATTTTTATATGGTCGCCGCTATTACCAAATAAAGTTCTAATGCAGTTGGCTCGCCGAAAATTTCATCAGCTTGCAAAAACAATGGCTCCCGATTGTATTATTACATTGTATACAAGTTTCCAGACTCATCATCTGCATCTGGTTTTATGTATCTACGTATCCTTGTATTTGTGTTTACACTATGCGCGTTATTGTGAATCAATTCAATTGAATCGCAAAGCTCATCCGGCACTAACTGTTAATTTATGTGTGCAAACATTTTGTAGAGGTCTAGGTATTCATTTAAATAATCGTGAATGCTTTTTTTTGTTTTTATTCATCCTCATACGAAAATGCTTACACTGTGTTTAGGGTTTCAAGCTAAGAAGGGAAAAAGAATCCTTATTATGGTGCTGTCATTCGATAAAAAAAAGGATAACATTCACAAAGTTTTTAATTTTTATTCATCAAATTTGAGGATCAAAAACAGCACTTTCAAATAAAATTATTCGAAGTGGTCTGTATTCTGTCGAAACTGTCAGACGCGGATCGCGATTTCGATCTTTTTGGATCTCATTAGCGCGTCGCAGACAGCTCCGACAGAACACAGACCAACTTTTACCTGCTGTCTTAACAGCGCGTTTTAGAAAATACCACAAATGGCGCGGTAAACGCCATCTGTAGTACGATGCTACATTTTAGGATTAC
>NW_020440306.1:9644-12238 GCF_000699045.2 Agrilus planipennis | reverse complement strand
CGAGCTGTGGCATTGACCTCTAAGATCAGATTCAACACTCGTATTTTTCGACCGGCATGTCTTAATTGATATTTTTAATTAAATGTTGTTGTGATAGTTTTGCTATGTTTACTTGTAATCCACTTAATTTTGATGGCGTTTGAAGTATTTGGTTGCAAGTCTGCAAATTTATTATCTGTGACATATTAAAATCTCAATTATCATACCAAATAACATAATGGTCTTTGATAGAAATTTGACATCTCACACTGCGATTTAAAATTATATTATATATTTTATTAATTATTTTTATTAAACCTACTTATTTACGTTTTCTCGTTAGTGACCACAAAACGCTTTTGAAAAGAATATTTTCGACTGTTTATTTTTACAGTCCACAACAAATATTTATTACCAATAAAACCATATGTATATTGTTCTTAAAGGAAATTAAATTTTGTTTCGGCTCAGCATATCAAATACTTGGCTATCGTTAGTGGTGTAACTTTTAATGCAGTATTTCAACACAGAATCGGTTAACTGCTAGAAAACTTTTGATTTGGATACTATGTAACGTTTGTTATTATGCAACTTCCTTTCCTTAAATCGGTTAGGATTAAGAAAACGATTTAAGCATTTGTTTTATTTCACTTCAGATCGGGTCATTTGCTAAGAGCATTTTGATGAATTTAGCAATTTATTATTTAGATCGTTGTTAAAAAATCTTTGACGGGATTGTCAATAATAAGCCATCAATTTCTTCTTTAAGGGCTATTAAATAATGCAGACTTCGTAAAAATTAAATCAAAATTACCTTATTTCAGTGACGACTTATAATAATAATCCTCAAAATTGCCCCAAATTTTCTCGAAAAAAAGTGCTCACAAACACATATAACTAACTAATAAGTGCACGAGCTGGTTAGTAAAGACTTCTACCGATTGCAAATTGCAAAATTGAAGTTACGTCTAGACGTTCTTAATGAAGCAACTATACGGAATTGTATGCTGAAAGAGCCCATATATAATAATTAAATCGGCGTCTTGATTATCGCATTGGGTCACAGGGATTATAATAACAAAGAGCAGTTCCAGAATGTAATAGCTGCAAGTAAATAAAATGGGAAAACGATACTGGTGAATGAGTAGTTCCAACAGTTCAAAAAGTTATCACGAGAATGCAAATACGCGGCAAAAAATCAAATATATTCTCTTGGTTAAAATAATTAACGAATTTGTGATAATAAAAATCACAAATAATATTTTTGTTTTGTTACGTAAGTAAAAATAAAAATATTTTGAAGGTTTAGGTAATTGAGCATGAAAAAATATAATCTGCCAGTTGCGAAAATTTATGCCAAAATCCTCATTTTCGCATATGGTACATTTACGAAGTTTTGTATCAAGATACCACCGTTAATCATTGTTTTACAATAAGTCTTACATAATCAGGCATATTACAAATCTAAACCAATACTAACCTAATAGCAAAAAATTTTTAGTTATTTTGGTCTCACAAAAAACAAAAATCAATCAAAACTTTTTTATCATGTTAGATTAGACTATGTTAGTTGCTGCGAACCTTGCTCCTCCAACCCCCTGTCCCTAGCCAAAAGCACTTGTTTGGTATTCTGATTTAGACATTTACTCCAAACCATTTTATTTAAGCAAACTAAACAAATTCGAAATAGAAAATTAAATACGTAAAAGAAACAAAACATTAAAACTATTGACCGACATCAAGCTTTTCATTGTTTTTTCCGTAAAATAGAATATTATTATACTGCAATGAATTAGATCATTCAATTTAGGAAGTTTTGTCACAATCAGACGGTTAAAAAACAAACAATTGTTTAATCTAGTAATTTCGCTAAAAAGGCAACACCGTTATGAAGTTAGTATCAGATGAATTTTTTGTTTCCATCTGCGTTTTAAGTAAGAAAAACCGCACGTATTGCAGTGATATTAGTTAGGAACCACAAAAGTCTCAAACGCTGTGGTTACGTGCCCGAAGTATGTACAATTAAATTCTGTTGGCTCATTTTAGGAATTAGGCAAATAAACAGATTACAAATCTATCTTTGGAACTTACAATATTTCTTCGAAAAAAAAAAAGGATAATACAATCGGTGACTCAGGATAAATTACATTATTTCTCAATAACATAATCGGAAAAGATAAATTTTCTCATTGTGCACATTGAATTCATTTCATTATCCATTTAAGGTTTGGGGGTCTTACAAGTATATTTTGTTTATTTTAATTTGATTACAAAAATAGTAGGTGCATGGTACAAATTTTATTTACTAACTAGAAAAATTCGGAAAATAATTTTATTGTAGGACGTCCAATACTAGATATTATGCCTACATATGCATGATATATTGTGACTATATATAAAACATATATTGGACCAATCTGGAAAACAAATATTGGCTGTATTTTTCAAATAAATATTGCACATTTATTATTTCCTAACATTGGAACAATATTTAATTTCAATATTGGGTTAATATTAAAAATCTACATTGGGCCAATAAAAAAAAATCTGACGTTTCCATCATTGAACCAATATGTAAATATAATATTTTACCAATATTGTTGTGCTACTGGGGT
>NW_020440306.1:7140-8661 GCF_000699045.2 Agrilus planipennis | reverse complement strand
TAAATAAAATTGAAGCGGTATTGACAAAACAGTACTGTATGAAAATAAAGAAAAGTAAAACAAAAATACTGGTATGCAAGGGAAGAAAAAGTAGGGAAAGAGCGAATATAATGATTGGAAACGAAAAATTACAAGAAGTGGCCGATTTTAGGTATCTAAGAAGTCATATAAGTCAGGACGCGTTGTACGGGTGCGAAACATGGACAGTTGGCGCGGTGGAGAAAAAAAGGTTAGAAACTTTCGGTGTTATAGGACAGGGATGGCGAACCTTTACGTATCGGCGTGCCATTTTTATAAAGAAAAGTTTAATCATGTTATAGACGTGCCATCAAATAACTTTGTCTCTGTGATTATTGCGAATATAATAATAATAATAATAATAAAAAGAGACATACGGATATATCAGAAAGGCAATTAAACGTACTAAATTCCCCAGAGCATTTTAAAAATGTCAGGGTCTTTGAGGTTCAATATTCTTGCTTACGGTTTTTACCATTTTAATTTAGAAACCGAGTCCAAACGATTAAGGGAAGGTTGACCAGTAGAGAGAGTAAGACAATTTTGGGAATGAGTTATTTGAAAGAGGTTTTAGGCGTCTAGAATTGGTCCTTGACATATCAGTGACGTATGTATTATACCTACTAATGTCCTTCCTTTCTACATTCTGATTCGGTATTTCTTGTTCTTGTGATCAAGTAATCGTATAACGATGCATGTACGGAAATTTTAATACACGTGACCACAAATAATGCCAAATCCGGGAGAGTATGTCTGGAATTTATGGATCTGTTTGACGATTAATTATTAAATAATATGACAATTAATTAATTCTGTGCACAAACTAACAGCAAAAATATTAATAGAAAAAAATCAATTTTGAGTTTGTTCTGAAATAGCGTACATGTGCAAAGCAATGGAATACATCTACGCCAAGAAAAAAAAACACTTCATTTATTAAAACGTTCTTTAAATATCCTTACTCCCAAACATACTTTCGATTTCGAAATAAATAAAACTTTTCAATTTTAAATTATTAAATGTTAGATGTTATGATAAGGAAACTACAACTTAATTACGATGTTTAACGTTAGAAATTATTTTTAACATGGGTTAGTTTGAAATTAATTATATCCCTTATGAAACATATGTACGTACATATACAAAAGCTAATTATTTTAATGTCATATAAACTTTACTGTTTTATTACTATTATCATCAAATATAACGCTTTAGGTTTCTTCCTTCTTGTTTTTATAATTTTTATTTACTTAATTAACTAAATTATTTCACATTAGCTAATTATATCATAATTTAGCCAGTTACACTTTCACCTCGGCAAATGTTGCACTTGCAGGGGCAACAACATAAGAATTAATTGCTGCTCATTGTTACGTATGTATCTGTATACATATGTATGGGTATATGATATTGTTGCTATTGTTATTTTTTGTTGGAGCTTTTGTTTACAGTTTTAAATAACGATAATGTTATAAGAGATTTAAAAAATTACTTAATTAGCAA
>NW_020440306.1:0-1555 GCF_000699045.2 Agrilus planipennis | reverse complement strand
TTTCAGCAAGTAGATATCCATATTTTTAAATGGACCTTGTTGGAGCATACGTAATCCTAAAATGTAGCATCGTACTACAGATGGCGCTCACCACGCCATTTGTGGTATTTTCTGAAACGCGGTGTTAAGACAGCAGCTAAAGGTTGGTCTGTGTTCTGTCGGAGCTGCCTGCGACGCGCTGATGAGATCCAAAAAGATCGAAATCGCGATCCGCGTCTGGCAGTTTCGACAGAATACAGACCACTTCGAATTAATTTGTAATATATATTTACTAGATAATTCAAATTTCGCGTTGCGATTGGATGAACATTGGAAACCACAACGTATGTTGTGGTTGTTGCTTCTCCATTTGATGATCGCATTTTCGATCTTTGAGCTTTACACAAGAAAATCAATTAAGAAACAATTAATTAGAATTTAACTGCATACATTACGATAAATTTAATATTCATACTCTCACATAAGTCTTTAATGAATTGATAGTTGATTAAAAACAAAGTAGAATGAAAACAATCTCGCTGAAATAACTTGGATAATAAACGAACGTGATGGGTACAGATAACAATAATGACCGTTGGCAGAGTCCACACTAATGTTTATTAGAATGGGAGTTTTTCATGTGTCTCTTTTTTTGACCGTTTGTCCTGACCGTGGCAAAAGGCATAAAATAGAGCGCACCCTTGATAAAAGTTCACATTGATGAGAGGACTTTGCATATTTATCTAATCAACATTAAGTCCCAGATGGTTATTTTTCATCCTATTTAGGAGCTTAATCCGCATACAGGATAATAACGTATGTTTTTAGATTGAAGATACGGTACGAGTTTAAAATAGGATTAAAAAATTACAACATACAATAATTTACTGAATGAATGTTAACTTTATAAGAAAAAGAATCAGAATTTTAACTAATCGTTACTGCAATTTTCCCTAACTATTTTCATCAGATGAAAATTGAAATACTGTGTTATAGAATGATGAAAGATGAAGAACAAATCAGCAGATTTTGGAAAAAGTAGGAGAACAAAAGCCGTTATGTGGAAGTCAAAAATTAAAAGGAGAGATAGAACATCTTCCTGAGACATGAAGGGATAATTAGAGATATTAAAAGAAGAAGCTGCACTAAAGACTGATAGACGAAGATCCAGAGAAACAGATATTCTAGTTTTCGGGAAATATGATGATTGGGTCATGATTGGAAGCTTTTATAAATTAACTTATCATTGTACAACTTTGCCACTGAAAATTTTAAATTTTTGAATGACACATATTTATTAGACCCTAATATGATAATATTATTTAGACTAGTCCTTACTTTGTAAGTATTAACGTACTATTTCCATGAGAAGAAGCTATTAAAAATGACGATTACTCATTTAATAGGAACAACTTTTAAAACTATTTAAAATTTTTGGATTCAAAAGAATTAATAAACCCAAACGTAAAATAGTTTGTAATTATACTCGTAATACGTAACTTCGAGATTGTATTTATGGGAATATTTTTTTGTTTTTCATCAACTTAGATCGAAATAACGAAGTCAAGATCATCGA
>NW_020440305.1:6604-7168 GCF_000699045.2 Agrilus planipennis | reverse complement strand
TAACTGTCCAAAACTCGTTGTTTTACAACAAGCGTTGGCTTTCTATGCTTTAAGACACAGGTAAGATAAATGGGAAACATCCATTTTTCCCAACTGAAAATGGGGCAGTAAAGCCTTGAGGTCCTTGTCCTTTCGCTCCCGCAAATTTTATTCGTCCTTGCTCTGCTACAGTCACTTAAAAAGTGCTATTTGTGGAAACAGCGATAGCATGACATGAATAAAGTTGCACGATTCCTTTTTTTCTTAAAATATACGAGGAAAGGTCAATTTTCAGTTGAATAGTAGACAAATTGTGCAGCTGTATGCGAAAAAGGTGGTTAACAAATAGGTAGGTATACTTCATTTACTTTCTCTAGCGATGTGCCCCTTCCAATGTCTTGGATGCGCGCTGGCAAAATCGTAGGTAAGGAGAAAAAAGCTCTCAACTCTTGTTTATTAAACATACTTTTTCATACAGTACCTGCCAAAAGTTTTTTTCAATCATGAATAGTAGTGCGAGTCGAAAACAAGCGTTAAAGCCTTTAATATGTCTTCAAATATAAATAAACATCTCGTTGATATTTT
>NW_020440305.1:2658-4572 GCF_000699045.2 Agrilus planipennis | reverse complement strand
ACACGTCAATCGTTGCGACGGCTAAAATCAACGATCTAAAGTTTGAATTGATGCCGCACCCTCCTTACTCTCCAGACCTAGCCCCGAGTGACTATTTTCTGTTCCCTAATCTCAAAAAATGGCTTGGCGGTAAGAGATTTGCTATTTAGCCGTGTTCTTAGTTTATTCACATAAATCCCCGAAATAGGAAATACCCTCTCACTTGCAACCGAACTAGACATAATCGTTTTTAAAGCCTGATATAATAATTCTGTTTTTTTGTCCTTTTATTTGTGACTTCCAGGGCCAAAAACTCTTTTTTTAGAGTTTGAGTAGAGGAAGTCACTTCTTCCGGTTCCTTTAAATAAAAACTATCAAATTGATATAAAATCTAAATTAATTCATCCAATAGACAAAACACACCGTTTATATCGGTCCTATATGATTCCAAGAACCAAACCGCTTGCAACCGATATCATTCCAGAACCAAACCGCTTGCAACAGTGTTTTCATCAGTCTGGTACATTTGGCTACATTTGTCATTTTCAATTTTATTCATACATTGAAAACCGATATTTTCTACTAAAAAACCGGTTTTCGAATTTCATAATTTTCTCCAAAAAAACGGTTTTTAAAAACCGACAAACCCTAATCAGGATTTAATATAGACATAAAGAAATAGTCATATAAACATAAATATTTGGCATGTAAAGCTTGTTATACAATTTTTTACAAATCCAGCTACTAATCATAACATTAAATAATTAAATTATCAAAAGATCGGTTAAATTCAAATTAAAAAAAGTCAATTTATAGGTAGGAGCAAAAGTAAATTTTCGAGTTTTAATAACTCTTGCATTGATTATAAATAAATATTTATAGCAAATTAAAGAACTGAATACTCTGTAGTGACTATTTAGGAATAACTTTTTACAAAATCCTACAAACAAAAGAATTCCACGTAATACGTAATCTCATATTCATAAGCTGTGTCATTGATTGTTTTCGGAAAATATCAATTTTCCCCGACAGAAACAAATTTACTATGGGCGTGGAAAGTGGGACGGAAATTAATGAATTTTCCAAATGCAATAAAAATCGAACGGTCCGATATCTGTCACGATAGTTGTCATATTACTACATCATTAACGATTAGATAATCTGTATGTATATATGCATAAATATTTCACAACCGTTAAAAAGATACAACGGAGATTCACATTTTGTGTAAAAACGTATCAGATTTACCTTGACATCGTAATTGTCACTGAATATATCAAATAAAAAAATATGGAAGACGTTAAAGACGACAAAAGAGACAGAAAATAAAAGCACCTTGATTTATAAGGATATCAAAATAAAGATGTTTCTTAAAAAATTGATTTCAAAGATAAAACGACTGTGTAAATACAATTTTATTGAATAATTTTTTTGGAAAATATTAAATCCCGTGTTTTATAAAGAATAATAGTGTAGAGGCGATGCATTTACTTCAGTCTTATGTTTTGAAACAACATAAAATTGCATTAAAATATGGAAATCTACAATTTAGCTAAAAATTGTAATTGTAAGAAAACGCGCTAAAAGATATTAAGTACTTTATTTACTAATTATAGGTACTAAAAAAAATAGAAGAATTCAAATTCATCACATTAATAAAATTGAAAATTGAATATCTTCGTTCAACTCTTTTGCATCAAAATTTGATAAGACTTTCGAATGTCTTTACGGTATTTTGAATTCTGGTCGCTTCCTAAAAGCTTTGTGACGAGTTGAATAAAAGTTTTATTATTTACAAGTTCACGCGAATTTCATCTAAAACAAGATGAAGTTAATTAAAGTTTGCCATTTTACACCTCGGCACCTGTCATGCACAATATTTGTTTCAGTTCCGCGAAAAGCTCAAGTATTCGGAAAAGTTTGTTTGACAGCATC
>NW_020440305.1:0-2136 GCF_000699045.2 Agrilus planipennis | reverse complement strand
CTGTGGAATATTACTGCCTCAGCATTTGCCTAAGTGATCCAAGGAAACCACAGAAAAACTTGGACCAAGGCAGACGGACCCGGAATCGAACCGGCGTCCTCCCGAATGCTAAGCAATGGTCTAGACCTCTAGGCCATGCCGCTCGGTCCCGGAATATGATGATTCGTGTGCTTTTATCCTTTTTTTGGATATTAACAAAAATTGTAGACAGCACAGTGAGCGCCATCTATAGACTAACAAATTCGACAATTTACATTCACTAACTCAAGTAGATTGAAAAATCAGTATAACTTTATGATTAATAGTGCATTGAGTGGTACCTTGTAAGCAAACAACTGTTCGCGTTTTAATAATAAAAAAAATGTTGCTTTTGTTGTTAGTTATTATCTAAATGTAAAATTCCTAAATATCTCATATATTTTTTGTGCATTTATTATCAAATTTACCTATTTCTGATGTGTCTCACGCCATTACATTCAAAAGAGTACCGTCCAAATTCCAATTTCCTGTGGAATGGAAAAGCGGGTAGATATGCAGACATGTTGTCCTTGTCTAATAAACGGGATTCATTTGCATGAAAAGTTCGTTAGTGTCTTTTAAAGCATGCCTTTTTGTATACAGTTCAACTTAATAATGTACTCTGCATCGGTTCAGCATGTTTCTTTCTCCTCACTTTTCCCTGCATGCAAAACGTGAGCAGAACAGTAAGACACATAGTCAACCCTTTTCAAGAAACAACACGTTTTATGTATATAATATATACATGTATTAATTCTAAAAGCTTCTTGATTACTTTCAAGTTTGGGACTACGAACCGGTTGGATTAACGCGAAACGTTTTCGTAGAACACGTTTATTTTCCTTTTGTTAATTTATTAATTTAACACTAAAACCTGCGTGCTTCTAGTTTTCCCGTTTAAAATTTAGAACCCATTAAAGTCTTCATTGTTTTCCTTCCCGTCCTTTTACCACGTCCTATTTCAGTGCGTTCAAGCCCCTCGGTAAACAACATCGTAGGTCAACCCCAAGCAAGAAGTGTTTCAACTGCTGAATGAGTTACTTACCAAAACAACTAAATTATTAACGATCTTATTCACGCATAATAATTTTTTTATATCACCCTATTTAATACTGCTTTACGAAATCTTAAAAAATTATAAAGGTTTAGATATAGATTAAATCGTTGGTGTTTATGAAGTTGCAAATTGTATAAGTTGGAAACTTCTTAAGATGAGATAATAGTGGAAAGCGATTTTTCGATTTTTTGGTCTCCGATTTGATTTCGGATCCTATTATTTGGTCCAAGGTTATCTGTGATTTCCATATACCATTTAAGTAAACGCTAGATTGGTAATGTTCCACAGATAATTTTCCATTGTCCTATCATGAGTATTCCTATACGAAAATTGTTAAGTCCTACAAGTTTTTCTTTTTCTTTTGTACATAAAATGTTTTTAATTTAAATGTTGTACGTAGCACATAATTATTATGCTGGTATCTAATGACAGGGTTTTCTAAATTCTTCGTTGTATTCAATTCCAGTTATTCACCCCCGCTAAAATAAGATTCAAGTAAATGTATTCTCCATTTCATCCCTTAGTTTGGATAATATTATATAAAGTTCAAAGCAATTAAGGGTTGGATGGTTTTTATTTATGAAGAACCAATAACAATGAATCTTTAAGTTCATTTAATATTGTTCAAGTAAATGTTTTAAATAAAAGTGAATTTTTATCAAAATCGAAATCACGATCTAAATAACTAGTTGCACAATATTAATTTGGCGTGCAACGTACAACGTTTGTACAAAAATGAAGTGAATTCTAAATACATACATTTGCTTTTAATTTTACATGAAAGTAATTATGATTCTAATTTAAATTTAAATCAAATTATTAAATTTTTTGCTATGTAACATTATTCTGCCGAGACTACCACCAGTGGATGGCAAGTTTGATCTCTTTGGTTGTAATTCCGACTGAATACTAGCCAAACTATTACTTGCTGTCAGTAAACAACGTTCAATTAATAATTACAGACAGCACAGTGAGCGCCATCTATAGACTAACAAATTCGACAATTTACATTCACTAACTCAAGTAGATTGAAAAATCAGTATAACTTTATGATTAATAGT
>NW_020440304.1:0-5734 GCF_000699045.2 Agrilus planipennis | reverse complement strand
GGTTGAACTGTATGAACACGATCAAAAAAGAAATTTGACTACTATAAGTCCAAAAAAACTGATAATTTTTAGAAATAAACTAGAGATGAGAAATGACAGATATTCAGACACTTGTACACAAAAGTTGTAGAGCTGCAAAACATTGCATTTTTATATGCATCGCGCGCTTAGGTGACAATAGCAAGTCAAGTATGGCAAGACACTATGAATTGCAAGACACACTCACCGCATCACTAAACCAACTGTTAAACATAGAAATCCGATTTTGTTCAACGCACCCTCGTACACGAGCATTGTTTCGAAATAAATTTCGATATTTTTCATACACTAAGCTTTGTCCTTTATCCAATGGAGATAAAATTAAAGTAGAAAGCGTATCAACACCATAGGTAACTAAATCTTGAGGTAAGTAGATCAGCCGAAATATTTCCAATGCGANTAACAAGAGAGAACATTATATGACTTTAAGACCTGTGTTAACATTACCATGATTTCATATCCTAGTATCTAAAATTCATACAATCGTTTTAGGCTAGGGTAATTCCGGAAGAGATGGTGCACCGGGTGAGTTGAAACATTTCAATTTTCGCAACAATAGTTGAGATCGGCAACATTGCAACATTGTTAATCAACGGCAGTAGTGTACACGTGTATGTTAATGATTTTGGCGTTAAAGCATATAAAAGGTAAGTAAGGCACAAAAACAGGTATGAAAAGACCTAATAAATTGAGCCCTGTAAACAAGTTGAAATATTTCATATTTATTTGCAATATTTGTGGGTGTTTCAAGATCAAGGTGGTCGTAGGAATCGTTGAGGTTATAATCAGGTTGGCGGAGTTGTCAGATCTGTATTGTATTTAGCGAAAAAAAAAATGAGGACTCTAATGTAAAATTGGGAGAGATGGTTCGTGTACCATCTGTTTCGTAGAAGAGAAAAGTATGCTACCTTATCATCCGTCTAGGAACAGAGAGTCATTCAGCAACTAGCAGGCTAGATTCGGAAAGATACGAGTAAAGTTCAAGAAACAATTCAAGAAAATAATACCCCAGGAACCATGCTAGACAAATTTAATCCCGTACCAGGTACATCTTCCACTGGTATTGAAAAGGTTAGGAAGCGAGCGAAGTAGGTGGCAGCCGTTTTAACATCACCAGAGCACATTGAGAAAAAAAAAGGTGCCAGAGAATCAAAACAGGCGAAAACTATACAGAAGGTTATGAACTCAATGACGAAGATCAAACCGAAAAAAAAAAGGTAGTGAAAAAGTGAGTCAACAACGAATGACAACAATTCAGATTTTACTCTACAGGAATCTAGTGGTAGCCTTTCTGAAGACGACTGGGTGCAGTGCCTCCAATGCGATGTAGAGCTCAAAGTATGTCAATTTTTGTGACACCTGTAGTTCAATAGAAGAATAAATCCCTAGCGCTTAAGTAAACGATTAAAATAACTGCAGACTTTCAACGTAAAGACTACTAGACCCGCTTTTAGATCCTCTTTTAGAAGAAATTTTGTTCGTCTTCCCGAAGATTTTTTCTAGCCTCTAAATCACTTATCATGTGTCTATACGTTCGCCGTTGTTAATGGTGCATAGAGTCTCTCCATACTGCAACCTAATCATTCCGAAGGCGAGTGTTTAACCACATCCAGTACCACATCCTTCCTATTACTGTCCACGCTTCACACCCATACGGAGGTGTGCTCCAAACATACATCTTTAACTTAATTCCTTTGGGATTTCTAAATTAATGCTCTTGGCGAACAGGGAAGCAATCATCTTTTGTTAAAAGCAACTCGACTCTGCGCAGACTTCTGCTTTATATCCCTGCTGCTTTTTCCATTTTGAATTATCTTACTAGATATCAAAAATTGGCNATTCCATTATAGAAAAGACTTTATTAGCTCAATTCCTTTTCACCGCTACACCAAATCTGTGATGCAAGGGTGGGTGTAATTTAATTAATCCGAACATCAGCCTTTAGAGCGGCAACTCATTCAAATTATTCCAAGTCGATAAATACCGGGGCCGCAGCAAAAATTACCATCAGAGTAAGTCCAACGCTTATTTATAAATGTGTATATCACTAAATGTGTTCAAAAATCTTAGTTTACAAAATCGAATTTATAAAGGCGTAAATTACAAGTCAACTGTATCCATTCCGTCATATGTTGGAATCATCATCATCATAAGGTCGTCAGTCCTAAGAGTGGTTGGATACGCACCTCCACTATTTCCTATCCTGAGCTAATCTTTCCATTTTCCTAAAACTACAACAATCCACATCCTTATTTGCGAACTGTAATCTAATCAAGATCTACCTGTACCCCTCCTAACTACCGATTCTGTTTCTAATATGTCACTGACTGGACCTTCATGCCTTAGAAGGTGTCTTACCAACCTATCTCGCCTATTTCTTTTTGACCTCCATAGAGTGTTCTGTTCTCCTATTCTTTCTAATACCTCTTCATTTCTAACCTTCTCTATCCACGGTATTCTCATCATTTGCCTGTAACAACACATTTCGAACGTTTCTAACCTTTTCTTTTCCGCCGAGCCCACTGTCTATGTTTCGCACCGCCCAGTTTGGAATCGAAAGGAGAAAGATGAAGCAGAAATGGGAATTAAGGAAATGGAAAGTGTTTCTGACTGGAAGAAAATAAAGAGCAGAGGTAGACTGACAGAAAAATTGGAACACATTAAGGTTCAACAAGATCGAGAAAAAATAGGTACTGCAGTTTTATTGAAATAAACAATATCAGCATCTTAACGTTTACAAAAGTTCAGTATATTCGCGTTAAACACGGCTATGACACACATAATTTTTCAAAAGCTACCTAGTACCTACACCACTGAAAAACAACAAATAGAAAACTTAAATTGTTTAAAGTACATGTTTCACATCACGATCAGGTCGTCTTCGTGACATTCTCGGCTTGATATGGGTACAAGAGCTTACACGACAAAGGAGGCTGTTGCTCCCAGCACAAGAAGGGACGATGACGTTGCTGCGAATCAGAGAAACCGCAAATTGTACGATTAAGAAGGACGACGACGAACGGGAAGACGATGGGGTCGAATAGTTGGAAAGCGAACAAAGTTAAGTGTTCTTTTACGAAGATCTTATCCTGAATGTGCAAGAGCCGTTTCGTCGTTACTCGAGCCTTGTGAATAGATCCCGTCGCGGATATCAAAAAGAGCGAGTGACTTTAAATTGACAGTTGTTGAGGTTAACTACATAACTAAGACGAGATGACTACATGGTCTTGAAAAGTACCACTTCAACCACTGCAGAGTTTCGCGCAGTTACAATTTCTTTTCTCCCCGAACTTCAAAATAAATCCCACTTCGGGGTAGGAATTACAGCATTTAAAGATACGCTTGCAATCAACGGAACTGAGGTATGTTCATCGTTTACGCAGGCGCGACGGATTTCTTATTTTAGTTGGGTAAATTCCGTCCTAATTCGAAAATTTGCGCAAACGCGACGGAATACTACACTTTATTTTACAATTCCGCCGCATTTATACGACATCCGCCACAAGTGATGTCGAAAACAAAGAACCCATTTTATGAGTTCTGTCTCTTCTTTAGTCAGACAAGGATGCACACTGTTACTTCTTAATCTATACATCCAAGATACGATCAACGTCATTAAAGACAGTTCAACTATAAGGATAGATAGAGAGGGGCAAAAAATTAGTATGCTTAGATTTGCACATGATTTAGCAGTATTAACATCTAGCAAGAAGGAGTTACAGATAGCTTTAAATAAATAAATAAAATGGAAGCGGTATTGGCGAAAGAGTACTGTATGAAAATAAATAAAAGTAAAACAAAAATACTGGTATGTAAGGGAAGAAAAAGTAGAGAAAGAGCGAATATAAAGATAGGAGACGAAAGATTATAAGTGGCTGATTTTAGGTATCTAGGAAGTCATATAAGTCGGGACAAAAGTTAGGACGGAAGGAGTAGTAGGGATATGAGGCAGAGGATAGCGCAGGGCCGAGTCGCCTTCAATAAAAAGAAGTCACTTCTATGTGCTCGTGAACGATTAATTTAGAAATTCTAAAAAGATTGTTAAAGGTGTATGTGGCGGGCGCGGCAGAAAAAAAAAGGTTGGAAGCGTTCGAAAAGGACTGAAGGTCTAGTCAAAGACATATGAGAGGCAGAAACAGGAGTTAACGAGGAGCAGATTACTATTTGCAAATAGTTAAATACGTGGGATGTTCTAGTTTTAGGGAAATGAGAAGATTAGCCCAGAATAGGAAGGAGTGAAGGTGCGTGTCCAACCAGTCTTACGGCTGACAACCTCATAATGATGATGGTGTCTCATCTTACCGTATCCTTATGATTTTAAGCAATCAAACAAAACCAGGGTTAAAAAACATACATTAAGAATGAAAGGTGTGGAATCGGTCAAACATAGAGGCCTACATCGACACCACTGGGTCATTGCAATTACCTGAAAGTTGTGGTGACAAGACGTCTTGTATATTTACTGAACACGACGCNTCTGCTTTATATCCCTGCTGCTTTTTCCATTTTGAATTATCTTACTAGATATCAAAAATTGGCAACATCTTCTAGTTATTATTTTCTATTTTTGTATCACTTCTAACCTTATCGCCTAGAGCATTTAATTTAACGACAATTTTACTCAAAAACCTTTAAAACTTAAGCTATCTTTAAAATGGAGTGATATTCTTGCAGCTGTCGCACACTAAATGACCCAACTTTTTATACAACGTTAGAGTTATTTGCCCAAAAGTATCAAAACTACCGTCAGAGCGCTATCGTGTCGCAGCGCATCACGTCGATCATTCCTCAACTATTCCACACTTTACAGTAGTGGCGCCTAAAGTTTTTAAATTTTCCTCAAATAAGTTCAAACATCTGCTTAAAATTCTAATGCGAACGCGCCAACTTAATCAGTTTTTTCTGGTTCCCTGAACTTTTTACAAAGGGACGGCGAACGGGAAAAATGCGGCCAAGTAGCGGCTTTGGCTTTGCCAAACATTCCCCTCTCCTTCTTTTCTCTAACTCCCTATATCTGTCTCAGTCTCGTACTCTCTCCCTCTCGCGCTATTTACGTGTGTTTTTCATGAGAACTTGGAAGAATACTCAACTTCGTTCAGCGAGGCGATGTTCCAATCCGAAAGTTTTCATTGTGAACGCCAACAGATGTTTCGTGCAACAACTAATGAGATACATTTTCAGAAGAAAAATAACCAACTAACGAGTGATAAACCGCAACAAACTTTAGACAATATGTGCACATTATTCAACGTGGCCGGACGCGTGTAACTCGCAACCACAAATACCCTTCATTAGATTTTACAGTTCTCAGAAAGTTGACAAACTTGCGTTTATTCTACCGAAAGGATTTCCGATTGAATAAGAAAGGCGTCGTATTAGAGTTATCAATTGTTGAAGCGGATACTTCCTGAAACTTATTTATCTAGAATAGTAAGAAAACAACAAGAAAAACTATATTGCAGAAACAACAGGTAGGTACCGCTTTACCAAGCAGTAGCATATCATCAAGTGACAACTTAAGAAATTCATTATATATATGAAAAGATGATCGAAGGTATTTGTACGAAGTTTCCAATGTCAAGCGATACTTTTTAAAAGATGATGTAGCCCTGTGAATGTCTGAAGCACAGATACACCAAGTTAGTTGGTGAATTCTATTTTATTATTCCATTCATGACGATTAAAACCAAACACC
>NW_020440303.1:0-5712 GCF_000699045.2 Agrilus planipennis | reverse complement strand
GTTCTTTTTTTGCTCATATGTGAGGCTCCCATTCAAGAAGACTAGACAGGAACAAAAATTTAACGCCAAGCGAATGAATCTAAAATTCATTATCATTTAAAATAATGGAGTTGATGTCAACTTCTGGTATAACGGCAAGTGGTGTATTGATGCAAACAAAGACTATAAATTAACACCTTGTACTTACGGCTACAGAAGTGATGTACATATTTCACTTATATTGACTACATGAACATTTATACATATAAAGTGAAATAAATTATTAGCTAGATTTGAGTGGCTAATCAGAAGTGGCATACATAAGCAGTTATTTTAATTAAATATATGGAGATAATTTATTTCAACCATATAAATTTTGTTAAAATACACAATAAAAAATGAACTAGCAACACATACTTAATATGTATTTAATTGAAGCTCATGAACTGTTCAATGCTGAGTGCTGGCCATTCGCGAACGCCCGCAAGATTAAAATTCGCGCTCCCGCATATCTCGATGGATAAAAGATTTGCTTCTCCCATAGATTTTAGTAGTAGTGTCGATGGTAGTAGTCATTAGTGTCTTCCATCGACGTAAAGTATGGACGAGCCTTAGCCATATGTCGTAATAATTTCTTGGCTCGAAAAGAGTGAGGGAGATGGCGTATGGTTTCGGACTAGTGCTATCTCTTTCATTACACGCGTACGCACTATCGTGAGAGAGATGGACATTGTCCGAAACTTCGTTTTATCTCTTTCTTTTATTGTACCACAATTCTGACCTCTAAGGCATGTTCATTAGTAAACGTCGATGTATGTTGATACCTTATCTATGAAAACAAGAAAAAATCCTAACCACAATGAGACGACCGTCATGTCTTTAGTTGCAGGATTTAAAGGTAAAAAAACGATTTAAATTAAAAGAATAACAATAAAGATGCTCTTTTATTAACTTGCAGTTATACCTATCATATCTTCAAAAGAAAGTAACCATCAACATGAGTTGTTTGTTAAAGAAAATTCTGCTCGTGCACATTCAACTGATAAACCACTAGGAAGAACTCTTTTTGTTTTAAACGTACCTCCGTATATCACTGAAGCNTTAAAAATAATTATTTACTTTTTTTTTAATTTACAGTAAAATTCTTCTTTTACACTCTTTGAAAATTAATATTAATAATCATATTAAATCATTATGAAAATGAATTAATTTACTATTCAAGAATTTATTTTTGTCAACTAATCATAATCGTAATTTTAAAATTTATTTGAAGCGTTTGAGAAAATTTCTCTGAAGTACGGCACTGTCGTGAGAGAGTCAGATATTGTCCGAAACTTCGCTCCATCTCTTTCTTTTGGCGTACCACAATTCTGACCGCTAAGGCACGTCCATTAATTACGTCAATGGTGTCTTCCATAGTGTCTGCATATTGACTTGTTTGAATGAAGTCCCGTTGCCGACTCGGTTCATAAGTCTATGGTCCATAAGGGCAGTCAAAATCATAGACATATTAAAGGACGTGCCTTAGCCGTAAGTCGTAATAATTTCTTGTCTCGAAAAGTGAGGGAGATGGCGTAGTTTGGGACTAGTGCTATCTCTTTCATGACACGCTTACGCACTATCGTGAGAGAGATGGATATTATCCGAAACTTCGTTCCATCTCTTTCTTTTGTTGTACCACAATTCTGATCGCTAAGGCATGTCCATTAGTAAACGTCGACGTTTATGTTTTAAACTTTGTGTTAAAAATTTTAATCCTTAAATGTGACTCCTTCCTATAGACTCCTTGGCGTTGACAATAATATTACATTTCTTAGCTATATTTATTTTTATTTTTACAAGTGTACGTAATATCCAGACAATAGAGCCACGTTTTATTCTAACACCTCAACCTCAGAAAAGCATGATACTCGCCCAACTAATTGTATTTTCTGTGGTTTATAAGTCGCAGCTCGACAACACACATACGGTACGCTACATGAGCCACTAGTAGCATAAAATGATTGCATATATACGGATAATAATTGATAGTAATCATGTACCCATCGTACCCATGTAGTCGTGTGAATTTGATACCCGGTATCTATTATCTATGCCCGGTATAAATAATCCTCTGATTTAAACTTTATAAATAAATTGCGCGTTGTTTGGGGGTTCTAAATATGTAACTATATTATAATTATAGAACTTTAGAATATATTTGTCTATGGAATACATGTACCAATCAATCATAGATTGTAGAGAGTAGACCTATGGAATACACCAATTTTGCACTTTTGTTATCAATTTCGTGTATGTTTGTTATTACGATTACAAATATGAGCAATTACGATAATGAAGTTGATTCTCGACGGATACTTAAGTAGTAGATTCGTGGATTTGGTGATTCAACATTCAGCAGGAAATAATTTCATAATTTTTTGGAACTTCTGAAAGAAAACACCAGTAAACATGGTAAGCCATTCTTAAATAAAAACCCTTTTAAAATAATACTATGATCAGTGTACCTATAAACCTAGAATATTGTAATATGCTCTTTAAAATAAGGCATATATGATAAATGTACAATAGGTGTAGGAAATATTTATAAATTTAATAATAGTTGTATGTTAGAGATGCATGGGCTATTTTTCATTTATAAGTAAATACTTAGGAGAATACTAAATAGCTCAAACTCCAATGGCAATACACGATATTAACCGTCCGAGATACTTTTCGGTAACAAGCTTATCTTCATTAGGTACGAGAACTAAAAACTAAAGGCAAGTTGAACATCTAAATTCTAATAACTCTTTTAAGTTTGAAGACTTATAATAAAAGCATTTACTGGCAGATTATATGCAGTACGTAATAACTATTTTCTCCAGTAATACCTTTATTTGCAAATTCATTAATTCTTAGCAAAGAAGAAGGGAAATCATGCAGGTAATAGTCTTAACCAATGCTTGAAAACTTTGTGTGTAAATGCATTCCAATTTCTTGTAGTTTTGTGTGTAATTGAAGAATTGTTCTCTGCAGATGGTTTCCAAGATGTTTCATTTTATGCTAGTTTCTGTTACATTTAAATCGAGACTGCTATCGGGGCAGGACTTCAAAGATATGTCATGATCGAATCATGATGATCTCCAAATCATTTTTTTGATACTTTTAGCACTGTCACGCAATGCACCGTCCTTATGATAAATTGATAAATGAAGTTTCTGTTGGGATACAACTTTGCTATTGAGGGTAATAAGGTGGTTTGGAGTTTGGATATTTTACCATACAGTTAATACAGTCTGTGAAAAGTTTCAGTTTTGCTTCTGACTATTTTTTTCCGGTGATTGCCTACACATTCATTGCTATTAATAATTTTGTTTCAGTCTCTTCAAATTAAACATTTTTGTTTTGGGATTTCAGTTAGAAGCGGGTTTTCTTTAGATTTAAACTAATTAGAATGATAATATTTCATGTTCATCACAAAACAATATATTATGATACATATTTTACAAAATCTAAGCAATATTTACAAATACACATATTTATTTACGATAGCATTCTCGTGAACCCTGCATCCCACCATTTTTTTTACGATAAATGCAGTTGTCTTTTTAGAGGTAATAATATTAGTTGCTATTCTACGTAACCTTTGCAAAATGGGCTTGTTCTGTGATTTTTTTTTGTTTTTGTACGCTGTTATGTAGTACTCTATATTTTTATTATGCCCTTAAAATTTGATATAATTAGTTATTTTGGTTTTTTAATAGAAGAGATTGAAGTTTGTAAAATTATTTTCTGATAAAGGTTGCTTCTATGAACAGAAGGAGGGAAGAGCTATGAGGAACTATGCTACTTACATACTTAGAACCTGTAAACGCCGTACAATTTATTGATAAAGATTAAATCAGCTGATTATTTATATCGGGTGCAAGATTCACACGACTAGAGCAATATAAAACCATTCTCTTTGAGTAAATCCTCCAAATATGTCAAAGTAAGTGGAACTGGTGCACTTGGAAAAAAAACAAACATGAGATGAAACCAAAACCTTACTACTTTTTAACTTAAAGTTTTTGAGTTTACTTATGAACTCAGTTTGAGTTCTTTACTGAAAAATTAGACTGTTTTATTGTGAGATTATTGAAATTACTTGTCAACCACTTTATACCAATTTATAATTCGGTGAATCAATTCCAGAGACAACTGGTCGCATCAACTTACCTGGTTTTTGCATTTTGGACTAATAGTACATACAGGGAAATGTTGGACTCGATATACATATTCATCATCATCATCATCATCGTAAGGTCGTCAGTCCTAAGACTGGTTGGACACGCTCCTCCATTCTTTCCTATACTGAGCTAATCTTCGCATTTCCCTAAAACTAGAACAACCTATATCCTTAACTATTTGCAAACAGTAATCTATTCTAGGTCTACTTCTACCCCTCCTAACTCCTGTTTCTGCCTCTAATATGTCTCTGACTAGACCTTCATGCCTGAGAAGGTGTCCTACTAACCTATCTTGTCTATTTCTTATTGACTTCCATAGAGTCCTCTATTCCCTTATTCTTTCTAATACCTCTTCATTTCTAACCTTCTCTACCCACGGTATCCGCATCACTCGCCTGTAACACCATGATATACATATTAGTACGTTTTAAATAAGGGGTAATTAGGTTTTTATCCAATTTGGAATAAGGTTATCAAACCGTTCGTAATAGTTAGTATTTAAATGTTCGGCAGATGTGTTGTTGGCTCTCTACAGCCTACGAACATTTTCTTTTGGCGGCAGAAAAGAAATAGTTAACACGAACGTGGTGAGTGCTGTCCTGATCGTGTATATAGTTGAAGGAGGCTGTTTTACCAAATGTTCTATTTGTCTTTATTTTTTAGTTCCCTTCAGTACCCAAAAATGGTAACTTTGTTACCGAAAATCAGAAAAGTACTTCGGGCTTTTACAATTAGTGTCGTATTTTGGCGTTGAGGTTTGAGCTATTTAAAGTGCTCTACAACACCGCTAAAATTTGCCCTTTAGATAAACATCTAGCATAATATTGCTTCGCAGCACTGACTTCTTCAAGATTGTTGTAACATCTTAAGAACTGAAGAAGCTAAAGTGTGGCGGAATAATATTGTTAAGCTCATTGCGTGTGGACATTTTAGCACCATAAAAATTATTAAGAAATTTTCTGAAGAATATTCTTAGGTATTGTGCCTTTTATAGCGATTTAGCGTGCGAAAAAGTGGGGAAAACAGAAAAAAAATAACACCTCAACGTACATAGCTATAATGTATAGAAGGAACGTGTATTTTTGAAAGAAAACACAATACATGCACTAATACTCATTTGGACGCGGATCGCGATTTCGATCTCATCAGCACGTCGCTAAATGGACCTTATTCAGCATAACGAATTCCACCAAATATAGTATTGTACTACAGATGGCGTTTACCGCGCCATTTGTGGTATTTTATAAAACGCGCTATTAAGACAAGGTAAAAATTGGTCTGTGTTCTGTCGAAACTGTCTGCGACGCGCTGATGAGATCTAAAGAGATCGAAATCGCGATCCGCGTCTGGCTGTTTAATGAAACGTAAACATACCAACATACAAAGTTTAAATTATCTGGTAGCGAACTGGCATCAGGTTTGCACATCATAAATATGAGAAAACCGTTCAACAAATTTCATAAAATAGTGAGAGCGTTGTGATTTGGGTTGCCACCTTTTCAGGCTTTACATAAAGTATTTG
>NW_020440302.1:0-5723 GCF_000699045.2 Agrilus planipennis | reverse complement strand
CGTTATGGGGATTTCGCCAATAAGGCAAGGTTAGAATCTGGAAATCCATATTCCAGTGGGATTCGTATTAAGTTTTAAATTAAATTTGTGGAAATTATTGAGAAAGTTATATAAAACATTATTTAAATATCTTTATCAATAGGGTAGGTTAGGTTAGGTTATCGGGTTTTGTTCAAGTGACCACCCTCTTCTGATCCCCCACCTCCACCCGCTTGAAAATATTTTTTTTTTGTATTATAGTGTATGAAAATTGTCAAAATAATCAATTTTCAACCCCTATTACTTTTTATGGGGGTGAGACTGCCGCAAATTGTTTATGGAGTTTTACTCAGGTAACCACCCTCTTTCAATCCCCCTTCCCTGTTTCGATTCCCCTTACCCCCACCCCCACCTAACCCCCATAACTTTTTATGGGGCTGAGACCGCCACGAACTTTTTATGGTACAGTGGTGTGGGAGACCTCCTCTTTCGATCCCACCCATCTTCTAGACATTTACCCAAAAAATTTACCATTTGTGTTACTAATTACTTCTAACGGCTTATTAAAATTTCCTCTTATTAGACAATACTTCAGTTTGTTGTGGACTTCATTACTTTTCAATACCTTCGATTCCTAGCGAGTTTTAAAAATCTTTTTGTTCTCCATCAGGACACTTTATCCTTTATCGGTTAGTGTCGAACCTTAATCTTCGGTTCATGTTCTGGAAAATCAGAGAGTTGCTTGCTCGTCATTCGTTTCTTCGGTTCCAACGCGACGACGACAACGACGATGGTGGCGGACGACTCCGATCTCCACCCACCGCCCCGTTTGTCGCAAGGACGCGGCAGGAACAGATTGGATTTCTCGGAGAATTAATGTGTGACAGCGTGGAACGAGTCCGGGAACTTTCGCGACTGTTACAAATGACAGGGAGAGCGAGCGGGAGCATTACGTGAAATATGCCGTGGAGGACAGTTTTTCGACATCACGTGAACCAGTGGCGTACACTGTTAATTTTTTTTTAACTACTATAGATGACAGCCAATTTACGTGCGTCCGTGGCACGGTGTTACAGGAAGATATTAAAACTGCTGTAGATAGAATAGGTTAGAAACTAGGAGATATTGGAAACAATAGGAGAACAGATGACGTTAAGGGAATCAATAAAGAATAGGCGAGATAGGTTGGTACTTTCTGAAACATGAAGGGCTAGTTAGAAATACATAAAAACCTGAGACAGATATAAAGAGCACCAAGGATAAATCTACATTAGATGTTAACTGTAGCCCTTGTAAGAAAGTTTCGTATTGGTTTTGATAAATTAGTCTCAACATCGCTAACAGGTATAAATGTCTACAACTTTATAAGCTACGTCGTCTTCTGAATCCTTGTATGATAAGTTTATTGGTATCATCCACTATAACGTGATATAACGTATGATTCATATTATCATTCATCTTATTCGCGATTTATATATACAGTACTTCTTTCAGTATAAGAGTATTTTCAATGTTTTCAGTTCAGTGAGTTCAAAAATAACCAAAGGAGCGAATCAACCTACTTCTTAAAAATGGTATCATAACTATTAAGTGTCTAAATCACGTTCGATTATTTCTCTCTTTGATAATTAGCAAATATCCTGCAAGTATTCGTGCCTACTATCAATTTTGTTAAAATACGATTTCAATTGTTCAAAAATAGATTTAAGATCTTCTGTAGATCGCCTTTTTAATTTTTATTACGCCACTGCGACCAGTCTATTTTAGATTCTGGCGACGATGGAACATTACCGGTGGGTGGGTGTCAATTTCTTATCCTTTTTCACTTTTGGGTTTGTTCGAAGAAACTCGCGGGTCGCTTAGTGCACATATATAATAACGGCCCCCATAAACTACCGTCGAAGAACAAGGGGTGCAAGGCACAAGATAAAAGTGTCGAATAGGTGTTGAATGAACAAGTTTCAAATGAACAGGGCAAAGAACTGCACCAACGGTTCAAGGCAGTTCGAAACCAAAGATTCTCTCAACGTGATTCAAATATTTTTGTCTACATGTGTACTAAATGTTAATTATTCTGAGTAAAAATAAAATAAAAAGACTAATACAGAAATGAATTATCAAAATTACGTGAACGGAGCTTTCAAGTAATCTCGTACCAAGCAATGTGAATTGTGAAATTGCAGTTGCCCAAAACAAAATAAAGCACAAAATGCTCACGAAACTGCGGTGGTTGGTGGACTGATTGAAATTGTGAGAAATTCACTGGAGAAAGACTGACATATCATATATTAATAGATAGAGGAAGTGCATCAACTGTATTTCTAATTCTTCCCGACCATCTTTAAATGTTTGAAAATTTTGTTCGTTCTCGGTAACCAGTCAGGTTAATGTGGGAACGGCGTATAAGAATTGGCGTCATGAATTATTGAAAAAATTTAATGGCAGCAAATCTAATTCACGTGTTAGTGTGACGAAATCTTCGTTTACTATTTTGATGTGCCAACTAAATCCCAAAATAATGTAAGGGTGTTTGAAGATGAAAATCCTCTGACGTCTGTCAAAATGACCCGATTACTTAAAAAGAGAACAGAGGCTATATTTTTTTTCAAAATGCAGAATATTGGCTGTTGGGGTACTTGATAAAAAGAAGACTGTTAACCGGTAGGTAGTTATTCTCCTCCAGTTCTATCCCGCA
This sequence comes from Agrilus planipennis, assembly GCF_000699045.2. Lineage (NCBI taxonomy): Eukaryota > Metazoa > Arthropoda > Insecta > Coleoptera > Buprestidae > Agrilus > Agrilus planipennis. The sequence goes on along the minus strand of NW_020440302.1, from coordinate 3,049 downwards.
GAACTATCGATTATTTGCAAATTACTGACACACCCTCCCTATAGTCCGAACTTATCGCCATGCGACTTTGCTCTTTTCGCTTTCAGATAAAGAAGCAATTAAAAAGAAGTAAGTTTTTAAATGATACGCGATACTGTTCCAATTGGATTCTGGAGCAGCGGACATATTTAGAAAGTTAAAACGCTATGACGTACACTTCTAACACAATTTTTACAGTTCCATCCAGGTGTAATCGAGTTTTACTGTATGCATATTAATAATCCCTTTCTTTTACAATAAAAATATTTCACCCTATGAATAAAAAAGGAGTGTTGTAAATATGAAGCTTTTATATGGGTAGAGCTACTGTGGTTTGAGTCATGGTCTGTTTTTACCAATTTTCCATTTCTTTAAGATTCACGTTTTGGTGGTAACTTTAACAGACTTCTTCATTAATACCCTTATTCATGTAGATACTTAAGTAAATATAGGACCGAGTCCCTTATGATGACGAATATTGCAACTACATTATACGCATTTAAATGTGTGCACAATTAATTTGGCCGTTTGGTTTGGCAATCTTTTTTTAATTTTCAAATAACTGATAGCATCCACGAAAGTTCGTCGGACATGGCAAGGGGGCTGGAATAGTAATTTAAACGGGCAGCAAAAGCTCCCAAAAGGCGCGGGGACGCAAGTAGAGGGCAACTTGATTATCGAACCATGTTTCATTAGCGTCCCTTGTCCAAGTATCGACAATGCTATCGGCTCCGACGAAGACACGTGTCCGTTAATGAATGTCCGGCATATGCACTTCCGGTCTATAGGTACGGATATACATATATGCATGTTTATAAATACTGATACACATGTACGTCTTTGTATACGTTTATGTTATAGGTAGGTGTCGGTCGTTTTATCAGGTGCACATCGGCAGAGCGCTCAAGAATTTTTCCTCCGAGGTTCTCGTTAAGTGCCCTCGTTTTCGTCATTAAAATATTATGCTAATGACCCGGTACGTTCGACGTGGACGAAACGTTTGTACGACGATTTATCTACAGCTAAATCAATTATTTGTTCGGTCGTCATAACATAACCGCCAAAATTTGACTGTCCGGGGAAACGACAACATCAACATGTGGTAGCAGAAATTAGAACGTTTAAGGGAAAGAATTTTAATTATGTTAAACGAACCATATACATACGTATAATATATCATCATAACGACGTGAAATTTCCGAGCTATTAGAAACTACTTTTAACGCATTTCGATGATGTCTGTATTATAATGGTATTCCAAAAATGAAAATAGACGAAAATATGGAAATTCACAAAATCAATTCTTAAATTACATTCAAATTTCAACCTCCACTACGTAATGTGTGAGATAGAAGTTTAAAATTATTTGCATGAAAGGAGAAAATCATACATGAAAGAATTGGCCAAGTTCGTTCAAGACCTTTTAATTTTTTAAAATACCTACAGAATACCTACTTGAATTTTAAAAATTAATATTACTGTTGTACGGGTGCGAAACATGGACGGTGGGCGCTGCGGAAAAGAAAAGGTTAGAAGCGTTCGAAATGGGGTGTTGCAGGCGAATGATGGGGATACAGTGGATAGAGAAGAAATAAAGAGGTATTAGAAAGAATAGGAGAACAGAGGACATTATGGAAGTCAATAAGCAATAGGCGAGATAGGTTGGTAGGACACCTTCTAAGGCATGAAGGTCTAGTCAGTCATATTAGAGGCAGAAACGGGAGTTAAGAGGGATGGAGGTAGATCTAGATTAGATTACTGTTTGCAAATAGTTAAAGATATGGGTTGTTCCTTGTTAGTTTTAGGGAAATGCGAAGCTTAGCTCAGGATAGGAAGCATTGGAGGTACGTGTCCAATTAGTCTTAGGACTGACGACCTTATGATGATGATTGTGGAAATAAATTTGTACATATACAGTTAGGGTTTATATCAAGTAAATTTATTATTCACTATTTCATACTATTTATTACAAAGATTTAACAAAAACTACTGAAAGTTAATTCGAAAATGAGCAACTAATTGCTGGAAGTCAAAAAGAAAATCGAAAACCCATAGCATTCCGTCTGTCATCCAATTAGGGTCCATTATATGATTCCCGATTTAGCCACGATCGCGTCTTGAACGTCAAGAATGTCTTTGTGAAAGGCCATTGGATTTGTAACTCGTTGATTTTTTAAAAATGTAGGTAATTCGTCGGAACGGGCGAGCCGGCAATTGGTGGCGCTAGTAGAGTCTGTTTAGCTCATTACCGTCGAAGAAATACGAGCCTAGCGATGAAAACACCTAACTTTTGGATAATTGGCCTGAAATCGCAATAAACTGCACTGAACCTTGGTGGTCCGCTGTCAATCTTTTCGCCGAAGGAAAATAAAACGACAAACTAGGTAAAACCAACAGCAACTAACTAATTCCAAATAGCGAATACGTATTTACACTAGGTTGTACAAATGAGTTTCTTTAAATTTGTAAACACTAAATGGGCTGAAATAAATCATAACTATTTTAGACAAAGAACTATTCTAACGAACGGGCCGAATATTATATTACACCTAATCGAAATGTTTAATTTTAAAATTATAATTACAGTAAAAGTTCCTTATTCACGGTTTCCTTATTCGCGTTTTCATTATTCGCGGGTGAAGCACTGCAACCCAGTTCCTGTATTAGGGGTTAAAAATTTCATTATTCGCGGTTGCAATCGGTAAACAGAAAAGGATTCGGTGTCATTTACTAAGAGGATTGACCGCAATGGACTGCTCGTGCCTAGTGTGGATTTTTCCGAAAACATGGGTTTCTAATCTAAATATTGTGATTTAACACTGCGAGATAAATATTTAATTTTTTGTATAGTAACAGACAAAGGTTAACACTAACTCGGTACGTTTTTGGTTTTCAATAATATGGTCATTAAAGTGCTTAAAGTTAATGCTTCTTGTAGGACACGTATTTTCAATAGAAATTAAAAAATTTAAAAATGGTCTTCGACAAGCTTTAGAACAAAGCTTTATCTATCTTACTACAAAATTTCAAA
>NW_020440301.1:4068-5719 GCF_000699045.2 Agrilus planipennis | reverse complement strand
GAAATAAGAACAGTTACGTTATTGTGCCTATAATATATCAGTAAAAGATAAAGTATGTAAGGAATGATAAACAACAACATAAATATTAAAGATCAGAAGGTCAAAACTCACATTAAATTTTGTCATTTTAGGCATAGATTTCAAAATAAGGACAATAGATTTAGATGGGAAGAAAATAAAACTACAAATATGGTTTGTACTCTTCTTTCAGTAAATAATGTAGGATATTATTGAATTTTTTTAACTTGAAGGGATACTGCAGGACAAGAAAGATTTCGAACTATAACAACTGCTTACTACAGGGGTGCAATGGGGATAATGTTAGTATATGATATAACTAATGAAAAAAGTTTTGAAAATATCAAAAACTGGATAAGAAACATTGAGGAAAATGCATCTGCTGATGTAGAGAAGATGCTATTGGGTAATAAATGTGAACTTGAAGAAAAAAGACAAGTTTCCAGAGAAAGAGGTGAACAGCTTGCTGTTGAATATGGTATTAAATTCATTGAAACTAGTGCTAAGGCCAGTATTCGAGTTGAAGATGCTTTTTTCACGTTAGCTAGGGATATTAAAGCCAAAATGGAAAAGAAATTAGTAAGTTCTATTTATTTTTTATTGTTAACATTAGTGTAGGTGTAACTATTATATATTATATAACTTGCCAATGTATATAGATATATTTAAAATATCAGTGATATGATCGATTCTTCAAAAAAATAGCAAAAGCCCTTGTCAAGTAAGAATGGTCAATTTACCTTACTATTAGGAGACAGAAATCCAGCCTTACGTTAGCCAAATCTAGTTTCATATTTTTATTGTAAGTCACCTTTGTAAAAAATAAATAATTGTAAATAATATGAAGCCGTCTTCGAATTTTCGAAAATAACGCTTGGAAAGTTTTATTTTAAATGATTTCTTATTCAGGTGTAATATTGGATGTTGTTATTAGTAACAACAAGGATAACTTGTAATATTATCAAACTAAAGAACTAGGGTCGATAAAAATATAAATATGTCCCCTTAACAATGACTTTACTAAGTTTTCCAGTGTTTTTTAATTTTTTTATAGTTCGTTTTACTTATACTAATAATTCATAACATATTAAATACAATTATTTTGATGATCAAACTTGCCATATTTGCCATTTTGTTTTCTATTTTTCTTTTACGATTTTCATATGTATTTAATATTTTAAACAAGGTACCATTTTTTCTTTTTTTAAATTATAAATCCGTATACATCTAAAAAGCATAATTCAGAATTTGAGCGGTACCTACCTTCATTCGTTCAATACGAAATAAGTTGTAAGTCAAATAACAATGGGAAAATCCAAAAAATTAACAAATGTGCCAAAAATAGCTACATTTAACTACCAAAATAATTATATATGTACCTATAACGAACAATGAAAAACTATTAAAAAAAATTTTAGAAAACGTTAAATTCACTGTTATGCAGTCCATCTTAATCTTCTTATCAGCCCTGATAATTTAGTCTGGGGTAAATTCATCATACTTAACTAGCAATGGTCTTTTTTATACGGGTCGTTTTGATTAAATCTTGTATTTATTTAATTATTGATAGCTTAAAATTTTCATATCTATAATATATAATTTCTTTGACTAATGTTTAATTATAAAAGCACCA
>NW_020440301.1:0-4033 GCF_000699045.2 Agrilus planipennis | reverse complement strand
TGCTGAAGTTCAATTTCTTTGACTAATGTTTAATTATAAAAGCACCAATATTCAAATCTTGCAAAATATACTAATTGATTGTTTTCTCTTTTCATTCCTTGTTTGGGTCTGCAGAAGGTAATGATGGTTTTATATCTTTGGCATGTCTCGCGGCTGCATGCTATTATAATCTGTTTTGCTTTGTTTGACGATTTTCATGTTTAATGGAACTTACATGATTAATTTAACAGTTCAACAATCTTTCATTTTAATGATACAAAAATAATGTGACTTCAATATAATTGCTTACTAAATCTTGCATATCTAACTGATATTATAAAAATGGTTTCGCTTATAATGAAATATTTCTGATTACAGTCAACGGTTTCCAAATATTTTCATGTTGAGTAAAGGTGCATGACTGATGTGATTGTCTGTACACTAAGCATTTTATTTTGCATGATCTTTTGTAATATGAAACTTGGATATAACTTAATTATGCTTGTGGTGTAAATTAGTATTAATGAGGAAATTATGCCTTTTTTTAATTTGTTTTGTTACAAAATATTACATCTATTTTTGAGGAATTTTCTAAGAGAGTATATAAATTGTGTTTTTATTATGCATGATTTAGCAAGAAAAATAAATGTGTATATGTTAATACTTCTCCTTTACTGTTATTTGGTTTTTATAAGGAAAACATTTTTGTTTTAATGAAAATATTAACTCAAAAAAATGTATGGATAGCAGGAAAAAATAAAATTATTGATTTGAAAAGGCTAACGCTTACATGACCGCCGTTAAGTATCTGAAAAGGGCTCGATTTGACGGTGTTGATCTAGTGTCGGTTCTCATCCTTCTATAGTAGATGCATTGGTTTTATTCGACGTTTTGGTAGTTGCAGTGATTGGCATCTTCACGAATCGGAATAAGGGCGGAAAACCTTTCGCTGCTATTATGCTGAAACTCGTGTTTCATGAAGATGCCACCCACAGTTCTGGCGAAACGTCGGATAAACGATTCCACCAATTCTCGAATATCGAAACCGAAATTGAAATTTATTTTTTCTTTACTTTCTACTTAAAATCATGAAGATTACTTTATATAATTATTGATAATATGTTTGTATGTTTAGGAGGCAAGCAATCCTCCAAAAGGTCATCAGCTTAAGGCAGCCGAACCCCAACGAAAACCAACGAACTGGTTGTCGAGGTGTACAATACTCTGACCTATTTATGCAAATTAAATCTCCATTAATGTATAATGCATCACAGTCAAAGACAAAATTCGTAGATATCATCCATTGAACAGGTAATTTTTTTAATTGTTCGACGCAAAAAAATACAAACAGATTTTACTTATCTTAAAAGAAATTAAAACAAAACAACAAATTTGACCAAGGACACATCAGTGGCGAGTGAAGTGGTGGTAAATTAAAATTAATTTGGTATTCTAAGTGGTGATAAATCAGTGCTTGTGATGTGGAAGGATTCAATTAAGTATCTACTAGTGTACCACTAATTTGTAAAAAAAGAAAAGAATTCTGATAAGATAAAAAAATAAAATTATTGATTTGAAAAGGCTAACGCTTACATGACCGCCGTTAAGTATCTGAAAAGGGCTCGATTTGACGGTGTTGATCTAGTGTCGGTTCTCATCCTTCTATAGTAGATGCATTGGTTTTATTCGACGTTTTGGTAGTTGCAGTGATTGGCATCTTCACGAATCGGAATAAGGGCGGAAAACCTTTCGCTGCTATTATGCTGAAACTCGTGTTTCATGAAGATGCCACCCACAGTTCTGGCGAAACGTCGGATAAACGATTCCACCAATTCTCGAATATCGAAACCGAAATTGAAATTTATTTTTTCTTTACTTTCTACTTAAAATCATGAAGATTACTTTATATAATTATTGATAATATGTTTGTATGTTTAGGAGGCAAGCAATCCTCCAAAAGGTCATCAGCTTAAGGCAGCCGAACCCCAACGAAAACCAACGAACTGGTTGTCGAGGTGTACAATACTCTGACCTATTTATGCAAATTAAATCTCCATTAATGTATAATGCATCACAGTCAAAGACAAAATTCGTAGATATCATCCATTGAACAGGTAATTTTTTTAATTGTTCGACGCAAAAAAATACAAACAGATTTTACTTATCTTAAAAGAAATTAAAACAAAACAACAAATTTGACCAAGGACACATCAGTGGCGAGTGAAGTGGTGGTAAATTAAAATTAATTTGGTATTCTAAGTGGTGATAAATCAGTGCTTGTGATGTGGAAGGATTCAATTAAGTATCTACTAGTGTACCACTAATTTGTAAAAAAAGAAAAGAATTCTGATAAGATAAAAAAATAAAATTATTTATTTAAAAAATAACTAGACGCTCTCAGGAAAATTTTNTTCTTCTGTTAATCTCATTCTCTCATTTTTCCCCAAAGACATTCCTTCACCCAAAATATCATTAACTAAAACAAAAATCTGTATCATTTTCTTTTAAAGAATGAATATTAATCTACGGAAAAGAATATGTTCTAATAATTGAAAATTTTGTCCTTTTGTAATTTGAAAGTGTTATTTAATATGAATTTCCTACCATCCTGTTTTTATAATATTTGATATAAAACATACTTAACACTCCTTTAACTCCACAAGCCTTCAAATATTTTGCATAATCAGGAATTACAGCATAATTTATTTCAGTTTCCCTAAAAAATTACATATAATTAAATAAGTAGAAAAATTTTGACTATATTTATGCAAGAATACACCTTCTATCTTCAAATGGTGTAAAAACTGGACAGAGTAGCCCTCGAAAAGTAAACTTTCTCTAAGATGAAAATATGAATTAATGTCCATCATAAACAAATTATGATTACACTATCTCACCTGTACTTTATTTTGTTTTTGCACGGAATTTCTTATGTGCTTTTGAGAAGTCATGTGTTTTTCTATTACTAATTTTCCACACTTATTGTCTTTTTTACAAAATTTACAATAAAAGTATAAATTTCCTCTTACACTTTCTGATAACCATGGTTTATAAGCTGGGATATTTTCCCATTCCTTACGATATCTCTGCATATAAATTCGTTTCTTGTTAGCTTTATCATCAGTCTTAGAAGTGTTGGCTTCACGTTTTCTACTCCTTTTCCGTGGAGTTTCATTTTCTAACTCTTCCTCTTCCTCAAACTCATCATCTTCCTCTTCATTTTCATCGGGACTCCATTCATCATTATCAGTTTCTTTTTTCGGTTTAAAACCAGAAAATATGTCTTTTATTGTTGTTTTAGAAACCTCTTGGGCTTTACTTTCTTCTTCAGAATTGTTTACTACCACTATTTCTATTTTGTCTGTATGATCTTCAATCTCTGAATTGTCGTCTTTGTCACTAGCCATTTTTATAAATATTGGCAGTCCTAATGTTTAGCTACAAATTAATAAACTTCGCAATTATTTTATTTTATTAGCTAAATTTGAATGACACAAAAACAAAAACATAACCTTATTTTTCACAAACGTATACAGGTTACACATTTAACCGTAATATAATGCTTATTTTACTAATGTACCCCTACATAATATGAGAAACAACTGTATTAACTACAATAATTTAGATGAATAATAACAGAATTTGTAAAAAAAAATGTATTAAATGTTACACTTTAATTCACCGCTTCTGATTGGTTAATTCATAAATACTCGGTAACTTACATATACCCTCCGTCTATAACTACTATTCATGTAATTAAATGAATTTTTCTTCAAAATTGAGTTACCAATACTTGTTAAATATATATGTTCATTTCAACATTGCATAAATGTTTATTATTATTACAAAATAATAAAAAGGAAATACCATTTCTTGCACATCTTTTAAAGGTGCTCCTCCAACTTGTACCATAAGATGTAAATTGAGTTTTTTACATACATCAGCCCATTCTTCTGTTAATCTCATTCTCTCATTTTTCCCCAAAGACATTCCTTCACCCAAAATATCATTAACTAAAACAAAAATCTGTATCATTTTCTTTTAAAGAATGAAT
>NW_020440300.1:0-5753 GCF_000699045.2 Agrilus planipennis | reverse complement strand
TTTTGAGAAGATCATTTTCAAACAATCTTCTAACTTGAGCTACTAGTTAACAAAGTTTCCCGTTATTAGGGATCAATCTATTTCTAGGAAAAAAGCAAGTGACAATGCATAAAATGTTAAATAATTGTGTGCTGATTAAGAGGCATCTCAAACTAGGATTAAAACATGAAACAACGTCATTGATTTCCTTTTACTGAAAACATAGAATGGCGTGTGAAATTTCAATTGATTTTATAACTACACGCATTTAACTTATTCTCAATCTAATGTTAACTCATCGACTTCTAATTGATATTTACAACGCTAATTTGTTTTAAAAAATATGTACAATACAAAAAAAATACAAGTTATTACACACGGAAAAAATCAATGTCATAAGATTATTGAATAATATAATTTATCTATAATATAAAATAAGTGAAAGTCTAAGTCTGTTGTATGTTACTATAAAATTCAAGAACTACAACATGTGTTTTGACACGTTTAAATAGTTAGCTTTGATTGTTTAAGGTATGTTTGAACGTGATCACTACCCACGGTAATAAAAAATGAAAACAGTTTTTTGTCTAAAAATAAATCGCATTTTAAATTTTGACGATGATTAATAGTTATTATACGTTTTATTGTCGATCTCGTCGGATTTCGAGCGCCATGAAGTTCGCTTCTTCAAGTCTGTAATAAAATATAAAAAAACCAATAAAACTCAGGAGTTAGTTAATCAAATTTAAGAGGGTCTGCATGGATTGATGTTACAGTATTAAAATAAGGACTAACGTCAGGTGTATCGGGAAAATTAAGTAGATTTGGATGATCTTTTCAATACAGTTTCCGAAGAACAACGCTGAATATTTCTATCTTAAAATCTAATCAAGTACGAAAGTTTTCGACATAATCTGTAACAGGAATACAAAGACAAAAATTAGCTGAATGAACGTATGTATGTGTTATATGTATGACTCGTCTACTTTGATTAATTCTTAGGAGTTTTGATTTGACCTAACGGTACATTATTATTGCGAAATTTAGTCATAGTGTCTAAATGTAGAAACTCCCAAAAAAGGATTATAGCGTTTTAGTTCAGTGACTTGCAACTAGTAGAATTCGAAGTTCACCCACGCCTGCCTATGCCTATTGACCTTACGTTGATTATTAGGTGTACCGACTATCAAATCGTGCATTCTTGTGTATGAATGTTCCGTCATTTTAAAAATGATGTCAATTGCATCAAAAGGAAAATATTGGAAATGTCAGAAATCTGTCCTTTTGTCTAACCTTCATANCTTGTATGGGATTTACCTGGGTAAATAAATCGCTTTTTAAGCTGTATACATTTGTTTTTAGAAATTTGTTGCTAAGTTTTTTTTGCTACCTTACTAATTTTTTATGTGTATGTATTTCTTTTAGGCCGCAAGTCCTGCCTGTACCGAACTGGAAAAAATTGTCCTTGACTGGTTTGGTAAGATTTACAAAAAGAAAGAGCTTCAATACATTTTAATAAGTTTATGCTCATTTTTGGAACGCTTTAATTTTAGGAAAGGCAATAGGTTTACCGGACGAATTTTTAACATTGAGTGAAGACAGTAAGGGTGGAGGTGTTATGCAGGTAAACCATGAAAAGAAAGCAAGGTTTTGATTGTAAAAATTAAGTTGTCTCTTATTTAAGGGTTCCGCCAGTGATTGTGTATTCGTATGTATGTTAGCAGCAAGGACCCATGCTATAAAACGCTTGAAACAGCGGCACCCCCTTGTAGAAGAGGGGACACTACTGTCCAAATTGATGGCTTACTGTTCAACAGAAGCTCACTCTTGTGTTGAAAAAGCTGCAATGTTATGTTTTGTAAAACTGAGAATTTTGGAGCCCGATGAAAAATCGTCGCTTAGGGGACAAACTTTGCAAATGGTACGCTAGAAATGTTTTGGGTTAGAGATTTTTATCAGTTTTCAATGTTTTCACTGTGCTTAAGGCAATGGAAGAAGACAAAACAATGGGTTTGGTACCTTTTTTCGTTTCAACCACTCTTGGAACAACATCTTGTTGTTCGTTCGATAATCTTTCTGAAATAGGACCCGTTTGCAAAAAATTCCCCTCAGTGTGGCTCCATGTCGATGCGGCTTACGCAGGAAATTCATTTATCTGCCCAGAACTCAGGCGTTTTCTTAAAGGTACCTACTGGTCAATCTTTCTAAGTACAGATTCTTTTTCTATTTCCTAACTTTATTGTCATCTAGGAGTCGAATATGCCGATTCTTTTAATACAAACCCCAACAAGTGGTTGACGGTAGCTTTTGATTGTTCTACCATGTGGGTTAAAGACAGAAATCGACTTACTTCGGCCTTCATAGTCGACCCTTTGTATTTACAACACGGTTACAGTGATGCTGCAATCGATCATCGACACTGGGGGATTCCCCTCAGTAGACGATTTCGCTCATTGAAACTTTGGTTCGTTATGAGATGCTGTGGTTTATCTGGTCTGAGAAATTACATTCGACACCATATTCGCTTGGCCAAAAAGTTCGAACATATGGTTAAGCACGATAAGCGGTTCGAAATTTGTAATGATGTTAAGGTAAGAGAAATAAAGACTGCGTTTTTCCTTTTCTCCTTTTTTTGGTAGGCAAATCCGAAAAATCAAACAAGAGTGAATAATTTTCAGACAAATTGTAATAACAATATTGTAATTTATATTAAGTCAATGTGTTTTCGCAATTTTGAAAAATAGATTTAGATACTTGTATTTATAAAGCTGTACGTGTATTTTATTTCAGCTCGGTCTGGTCTGTTTTCGTTTGAAAGGCGATGATCACTTAAATGAAAAACTTCTTAGCAATATAAACGCTTCGGGAAAACTTCATATGGTCCCAGCGTTGGTTCGCCACAAATATGTCATCAGATTTTGTGTTACGGCACCAAATGCAACTGATGAAGATATTGGTAAAAAATAAGTTTTTTATGTGCTCCACTTCTAATGATATTCAATTAAACCTTGTTGTCAATTTCTCGATATTACCGGGCGGGAAATGAGCCTATTAAAAATACGTATACCCTATTTCTATAGACCGCGCTGATTCGGGTCTAGGGGCCGTAATGCTGGATGTAAACTCGAATATCCAACCGAAGACGACCTTTAGACCCCAGTCACGACAACATCAATTCACCAACCGGCCGCGAAAGCCTTTAACAGTTTGTTACATGACTATTACCTAACTTCCGTTGAAGGTTCATGTTTTACGCGAAACTTCCGTCTCTTACTAAAGTATTACTCTAAACGTATCAAAAAGAGTACAAGTTCAAAAAGAAATTTTTGATTAAATAATGTATAAAGTTTCGTAACATTTTAATTTTTTCGAATACACAACCGTTTAAAAAAAATTACAACGTGCAATTATACAACACGCTACTGAAGTGAAACTTCTTCAAACACACAAACATACCGGGATAGGGGTTAAGAAATTGGTTTAGTGGTATTATTTGTACACTATGAATTTAAATTTTACACTATACATGCCGGAGTTGCCTGTAACGAACGTTGCATTTAAGCGCACTCACGGCTCAAGCGATCCCCACTACGAACTCCACTACGTGACCGAGTAGAGCGAGGACATCCGTTGCACGATTTCGTTACATAGCAACTCGCATGAAACGAACTTAACCTACCGTGCGTAAAGAAGTTTCACTTCAAACAACTGTAATAATCTCAATGATGCACATTCCTTAATCGAGCGTACCGTATATTAACTAACGTATTTTCTGTTTATTAATTGAAGTTTGGTAAATGTGTTGGAAAGTCGTAACGGTTTTATAAATTCATAAACGATGAAATTTATTAGCCAATAAATTTGAAGATCTTAATTTAATCTCTTTCAGAGTACGCATGGGAAATTATAAAAGAATTTGCTTCTAGTTTATTGGAAGCTAAAGAAAATGAAGAGGTAACTACCTGTATACTAATATACTATTTTCTTTTTAAAATGGATTAAAAATTATCCGACAAGTTCAAACGATCAGGTTTTTCTTGTTCTATTATTCCATTACACATTTTAGGAAATTTCTGACGGTAGAAGGCGAAAACGTTCTGCTTTTATGCGTTCTTCTTTTGTGCGCATGGTCAGCGATTCTAAATTTTACAACCCTTCAGTTGGAAGAAAGCCCCATGCAATAACAGGTTCTGAAAATAACCCAATGCAACCATTGCGGTAAGTAAAATAAAAATCGCATAACTTTTACTTTAATTTTAGGTAACACAGTATCTGCTTATAATCCTAAAAACTATTTACAATTTTTTTGTTTATTTTAATTGTAGGAGTTCATCTAGGATAAGTTGGCCATTAGCCTATTTAATTAGAGGGACTGAAGAAGAAGGGTAAAACGAGTTTCGGTGTAAAAAGGGTCAAGTTGAAACGATTTTGTTTTTAGTGTTCCTCATTTGGACCAATCAGGATCAGGAAATGATGGCAGTCATTCGTCGAGTGCTAAACAGGACAACAAGCCGAAATAAATGTTTTAGTAAAAGGCAAAGAAGTATCAAATATTATTGATTTGTTATTCCTGTTCTATTGAATTCCTTCACTGTTTTCTTTATAAAGAAATTGTAGCGGGTCACGGCACTGTAGAAAATGGGAAATGTTTGGGTTTCAATCACCTTTTCTTTAAAAATACACCTTGAGCAAAATCGAAAAAAAAACATTTATTTTCTTTTGAATTTCCTGATCTACTACTACTTTCAACCACAACTTGCACAAAAATTCAGTTTTCTATACAAATTAATACCTAGCTGCATCTTAAGTTACGCAGGGCAATTTTAAAAAGCCAGCCACAGATTGTGTGGCAAGAAGTTGTACTATAACAGTCCTTTGGATTCTATTTTAGCCCACCTTCTTCGTAAATCTGATTTCGTTCAAATAGATCGAACTGTTCCAAATAAAATAAATTGACCTGTTCTATTTTTATAAACTTAAAGTATTTGTTTTTGCGATGGCCAGGTAAGTTTGCAAGATATCTTCTTTGCAGAACATTATTACAGATCTAAATTAAACTTTTTTTAACACGCAATAATTACTTTTTTAAATAAGTCGAACTGAAATAAAAAATATCGCACATTGTTTCAAAGAGATAATTTTTACGCATTAGAATTTAATTGTANATATCTTCTTTGCAGAACATTATTACAGATCTAAATTAAACTTTTTTTAACACGCAATAATTACTTTTTTAAATAAGTCGAACTGAAATAAAAAATATCGCACATTGTTTCAAAGAGATAATTTTTACGCATTAGAATTTAATTGTATGACAGCAGTAACAAAAATAATTTTCTCATTAATTTGAGGTAATTTATAGAAGGGAAAAAATTAAGAATGAATTTTCAAATGAATATTTAAAATTAACTTCTAGGAATTTTAATGTGTTTCATATAATAAGTGTATCTACTACGTTCGGATACTTGAAATACGTTAATTACTTTTTATTGTCTTTGGAATGAAAAGGTCGCAGAAAATGTTAAAAAGTTCATTCATAATAATAAAACTCATACTGAAACAGCTACTACATAATAATAGTGTCCTTCGATGTTACACATCTGTCACAAATGATTTATTAACTGCACAAAATCAAGCGGAAAGGAAACGTACACCGAGGTTTTACAAAATTAATCTAACGATACTTGTATTTATAAAGCTGTACGTGTATTTTATTTCAGCTCGGTCTGGTCTGTTTTCGTTTGAAAGGCGATGATCACTTAAATGAAAAACTT
>NW_020440299.1:2338-5929 GCF_000699045.2 Agrilus planipennis | reverse complement strand
TAGGTATTTTTTATTTTGTATTTGCATTTTAAATGTAAGTATTTCAAGTAAATCACATCTCTGGTTATTACCCGCATTATGTGGGTGAAATCAAAATGCATGGAATGGAACGCCTAAATAGAAAGCTGAATGCTGCCAAGTGTAAAAAATTAAAAAAATGCGTTCGTGAATATGACAAAGTAAGAAACAAAAAAAATGTCTTTGAACCGATTATTGATACAAGTAGGTACTTTTTATCGATACCTATTCATTACTTACGTTTAGTCTAAACGCGAAATATTTTTGGTATCTTAAAGGATGTATCGTATCGGTTTTGTTTTACTTGTATCGTTTCGTCTCTTTAGTTTCAGTGCAGGCTCTACCCACGAGGATAATTAAGGGGGAGTTACCCGTCTGTCCCCTTTCCACCCAATAGAAACTTATATTACAGATTACACATATCTTAAACCAGAGCCGGGCAAACTCGGATCTTTTGCATCCCGAGTGATCCTCAAGGTTAACCAAGTAGCTCCTCATTGATCCTGCGAGTGCGAGTGAGATGATTCTTTCCTTTTCTTATCCCTTCCATTTCGTAGATGAGTCCCCTCTTCCATAGCCAAACCCAATAGTTTTGCGAACGTAGTAACGAAAATTTTCGTAGGTATTATTTAAGTTGCGAGAGTGGCTTCGCTCGTCTACGGGATGAAGGGGCTTGATATGGGAGTGGAAGGGAGAAGAAAAAGACAAAACAAAATTATTCATTAATGCTTACTCTCTCGTATTTATAGAAGGGTATGGAGTGACTCAAACTAACCTCATGTAGCGGATCCTGCGAAAGTTAAAGTTTGCCCGGCTCTGTCTTAAACTAAAAAGTATAAAGTGTAAACATTGTTATTTTCGCATGATTGCCAAACTACCGCCTTGTCACCAATATCTCACCGGCTAACAGCTCCATTAAATACGATTTACAACAGTTGTTTCCGAATAATTGACAGATTTTATAGTTAAAACAAGCTGAAGCAAAACAAACTTTATTAGGTCACATTGCAGCCAAGAAACGCATGTTCCGTCTGTTTACATTTTTTCGGTATCGAAAAATTTGATATTCATTAAGGAGGAATACATATTCATATCGGGATGACCCTGACTTCAAAAGCATTATGCAAAACAAGAATAGGAAACCGACGTTCCCATTTATGATTAGGTCAATTTATTTTCATAGGAAAGAAATGAGAATAAGGTTACAATTTATTAAAGCTTCATAATATCTCTTAAAAAAAAATCGACGTACCAAAACTGTTACAGCAGTATTAGCATCTAGCAAGGAGGAATTAGAGATTGCTTTAAATAAAATGGAAGCAGTATTAACAAAACAGTACTGTATAAAAATAAATAAACATAAAACAAAAATACTAGTTTGCAACAGCAGAAAAATAATGGAAAGGGCGAATATAAAGTTAGGAGACGAAAAATTAGAAGAAGTGACCGATTTTAGGTATCTAGGAAGTCAGATAAGTCAAGACCGAAGCAGTAATACAGATATGAAGCAGAGGATAGCGCAGGGGTAGAGTCGGTTTCAATAAAAATAAGTCACTTCTATGCTCGCGAACGGTAAATTTATAAAACTGCAAAAGGTTGTAAAAGGTGAATGTTTGGAGCACGGTGTTGTACGGCTACGAAACATAGACAGTGTGCGCGGCGGAAAACAAAAGGTTAGAAGTGTTCGAAATGTGGTGTTACAGGCAGATGATGAGGATATCGTGGGTAGAAAAGGTTAGAAATGAAGAGATATTAGAAAGAATAGGAGAACAGAGGACTCTATGGAAGTCAATAAAAAATAGGCGAGATAGGTTGGTACGACACCTTCTCAGGCATGAAGGTCTAGTCAGAGACATATTAGAAGCAGAAACGGCGGAAGTTAGGAAGGGTAGAGGTAGACCTAGATTAGATTACTGTTCGCAAATAGTTAGGGATGTGGGTTGTTCTAGTTTTAGGGAAATGCGAAGATTAGCTCAGGATAGGAAAGAGTGGAGGTACGTGTCCAACCAGACTTAGGACTGATGACCGTATGAAGGTAACCTAAACTGTAAAATAGCTTTAATAAAGCTCCCAACCGTGGAGTGAAACGTTGGCCTTTATTTTGTTGATAAATCTAGGAATATTTACCTGTATTTATGTGTAATCTAGCAGGTGCAAAAGCGCTATTAGATGTCTCTTTTACCATGAAAACTAATGAAGAATTTCCACCAGAAGACGAAAATTCAGAATTTGATAGCCAAGAAAAACTAAATTTTTATGACAACGTAAATATTACAATTTTCGATTGTAAATGACCGAATTTGCCGTAGAAATAGTAGAATTTATTAGGTAATTTGTAAAAATCTTAATTTTGACAATTTATTAAAAATTATTTCAAGTTTCTTAATTATCACAATTTAATTTGTAATATCAACTGAAATACCTTGTAAATTTATTTCTGCTGGGATGTTATTTTAACAAATTCGAGTCCAAATTATAATTTTTATTATTTTCGCTTACGAGGCAACGGACTAGTGGGACAAATTGTAAATATCGGTTTAATATTAAGTAAATTTTCCTTTTTCATTTTCTTCGTACACCTACGAAAAATGCATACATGTTTAGTTACCTACTCCTTCGTTATCCTGCAGCCCCATCCCCCGTGGCGTAATAATTGGATAAAGCTGGTTGTTTAGGTAGTTTATTTCAGATAGTCAGGTAACGAAACAAATTATTACCTGCAGAGAGGTATAAAACAGGTAAGGTGACGAAACAGGACTTTTTGGTTTAAGTGAGGAAACAGGAACTGACGAAACAGGAACAAATCGTCAGGATTTCAATTTTAACGTAAAAATGAAGCAATTAAGGCGAGACGTCTTTTTGCTCCCTAACGCTTATTCGGTATGAAATTATCCTGCTTTTTTCTATAGTAACATGCATGCCCTGCAAGAACTATAGGCAATCGAATAATTTCATCGAAAGATAACAATATTTTCTTTGTAGAAAGTGTGATCGGGCTTTCTGGCTGTTGTCTAAGGAAATTCCTTCCCAACGTTTCGCCTGCAACTGCAACAGGCATTCTCAAGGATGATGAAGTGAAGTGGTCGTCGCGTTCGTTAGCTGTATCTCGACGGTTGCTCGGTGTCGATGTCTTTTAATTTTTCGTCGATGAGGGGAATCTTCAAAAGACATCCCCTGAATGAGGGTAGTGTCGGATTCAGGCTTTAATCGGTAGGCACTTCGACAAATCCGGAGCACTGTTGCCAACCTACTACAGGAAAAAATCTCACGCGCAGGTCCAAAAAATCCCATATTTTCTCTAAAAATCCCTCCAACTTATAACTATTATTATTTTTTAATTCGTTAATTTAATCGTTTATTCGAAGAAAAAATATACAATATTTTTGTAAACATGGACAACTTTTCGTGTCGATAGTATAATACCGATAATTTTATTGTATGTAGTTATCTCGTTTCCCAAAAATGCAGACAAAACCAGGCCTTGGGGGTTTAGATGTTTAGATGTTCGGATTTTGGAACAATACACCAATTCAAACATTTATTTTTATTAGTTTTAACATCTGTTTCTGATCT
>NW_020440299.1:0-1944 GCF_000699045.2 Agrilus planipennis | reverse complement strand
ATGTTTGCTGAAGACCATACAATGATACGAAAACAATATACAATTCAAAAAAGTTCAAGACAATTTATCGTAGGGACTTGAGCAGGTACCTGCAGGCTGCACCCCAGCACGCTTGAACGCACGTCGCGTCGTATATCAACCGTTTCATCGTACAGCATTATACGATTATAGCTGACAAAATTTTACGTTTACAATTAGAAAAATGAGCGGCTTCATAATATAATATCAGATCAACAAAATCAAACAAAACCAACCAGGAAATGGCAAATTACAAAAAATCCCGCGAAAATAAGGAAAAAATCCTTTATCCCTTGAGAACGTCGAAAATCCCTCGAATCGGGATAAATCCCTCGAAGTGGCAACACTGATCCGGGGTGTCTTTTGAAGATTTCCCTTCCTCGAGGAAAAACTAAAAGACATCGACACTATCCACTGAGCGACTGTCGAGATACAACTTACGAAACGCGACGACCACTTCATCACCCTTGAGAATGCCGGCCGCAGTTGTAGGCGAAACGTCAGGAAAAGGATGTTTCCACAGACAACGGCCAGAAAACCCGATCACACTTTATATAACAGACGTCGGCCGTGAAAGCCTACATACATTTAATATTTTCTTTTTCATTTTAGAAATTATTTAGAAAATACCTGAATCACATTTTATATTGCACTTCGAACACATTTTTCCGATCAAACCATGTAGATAATAGTTTGGTATTTTGCATCATCCATTACAAATTAAGCGTCAACAAACAATATATCAAGTCAATAAGTAAATGAAGAGCATATTTATGGAATGAGTAACGGGCTACGTAATTAATCGAAAGTGTAATGTAATAATGAAACAAAGCTTTACCGTGTTAGCTTCGGTATCGCCCTTTTTTTTTTTTAACATGTGTGCGTCATAATCTTTAAATAGATACTGGCGATTTCATACACATATTTGCTGTTCTCTTTTTCTTTTTCGAAACGTCACGCCCAAGGAAATTTATTTTCATTTAGTATCCAATCTAATTAGTATTTTTACACACTTGTGTCAGTAAAATACATACATGTAGATTCTGACAGTCCACAATCTTTTATCACCACTCTTCCTAATCTAATACATTTTTGCTAACACAAAACTAAAACAACGATAACAAGAATGCCATTTGTATGTATAAAAATTCAAAATACAATTATTAAAAAAAAAATCCTGAAGAAATGTAGTGAAATGGTTTAAAACATGATTTCAAAAATTTCTCGTTTGGAAATCTGTAAAGTTTTAACAAATTTGTGGTTCGAGCAAAACAATGTATATTTTTGTAGATATTTAATATTGTTTCTTAAGTTGTTTGATATTCCTTTGAATTAATTTCTATTCAATTATTATTTTAATGTAAATTTTCAACTTCTTATCTTGTGCATGCTTTTGTTTCTTTTCAATCTAAATTTTATTGTCCTCTCAATCACTTTTACCTAGAAATCCAACTTCAACCATACTCCATACCTGAATATACCCTCTAACTAATAAGAAGTTTCTCCCTTAATTGCTTTGTCTTGAATTCTATACTGTTCGAACTGTTTAATTCTACGTATTTCTATAAACTAGTGTCATCACCCTTACTCAAACCATTTTTCTTGTAGAGTATCCTATCAATTTTACTAACAATCCTGTCCCATAAATATTCCAAATATTTGTTATCTAAATCGGAACTAAAAGCACAATCATCAAACACAAAACAATACACGGCTGAAGGAGACCTGAACTTATAGGTCCTAGAACTACCTGAGGCAGAGGGGTTTTAAATGGTAAGCGCTCCTAGGAGAGAATACAACACTACCCAATTGTACGGACGACTCGAGTCTCTTTCAAGAAGACATAGGAAGCCTATCTAAACACAGTCTACTTCCGTCTGCTCCACGTGTATGTTGATTTCTATCTTTTCTCTATATTGTTTATTT
>NW_020440298.1:0-5730 GCF_000699045.2 Agrilus planipennis | reverse complement strand
AAAAGCAGACAATTATTTATTAAAGATACACCCAACGCCTCTGCCAATATTAAAAAAAAAAAGAATATTGTATACTACAAATAAGATATTTAAGGGACTTCATAGGTGTGAAGTTTAAGATATAGAGAAAGTAAGCATTGCTTGGTATTTGTTATGTATAAAATGTAATATTTAGAGTAGCATTTGGAACTACCGTTGTACTTACTTAAAGTAGTGTAATATTTTTAGATCATTTTTTGTAGATATTGCTTAACGCGGCTATCTATAAAGATACCTACTTAATTTGTTTACAAATATATTGTTTACATTATTTATGAATAATTGAAGCTAAAGATAAGCCTTATTTAGTATATATTCAACATTTTTTTGTATTTTCATTCGAATATGTTTTGATGTAAATAATAAGTGAATTTGAAATGCCGATGGAGATAACGACGGCAACGGTGCGGTAAGAGGTCAGACCCCTAGATGAAGCTAACGCCCCCGCGTTCCCGGGGAAAATCTGCCAGCACAACCATGTATTGTTAACAATGCGGAGGCATATCATAAACAACTTTTCTTAGCATTATTACCTTTTCATCGTTCAAGAAATGTGCATTTATTAATTTATATGTGTACCCAATATTTCACTTCCTATGAAGAATTATCATTTCGAAATAAGATGAAACAACAAGACTTCAATACAAAGGCAAATATTGAAACAACTTCCAATGTTCCCAACTTGCCATATTAAAACATTCTTTTACTATCCTGAACTTTTAAAGCAATATCTGTTTATACAGTTAAATATATTACATGCCACGATTGAAAGATAAACTTTTTAAAAAGAATTTATTTTCAATTGGAGTATTTTACATTGGAGGCTGACTCTTACAATAGATCACTAACATTTAAAATGAAGTATTACATGCCGAGAACTGCATAATTGTAGTGTATTACAAGATGGTTTACATCTAATTACCTGTTAACAAATGTAACGCTCCTCCTGTGCTAGACAAAAATGAAATTCTCACATTTGATTTTTGAATAATAATCAAAATTACAATATTAATAGTAATGGTAATAATAAGAATAATAATGAGCATTGATACGATACAAAGATGCAATTACAATTCCAAAATAAGCAAAAGAAATTTATCATTGCATAACTACAATTATAATAAAATATAGTAATATACTTAAATCTAAAATAATAAAACTGTTGTTCCCATGAAGTAGTTATATAGGTGAGCGTCGAGCGACATACGATTAACTAATTTTCATTATATTACTATTAATTGTCAAATAGGATTAATTGAATTGAAACACGTCGGGCAAAAATAATTACAATCACACCATAATGCAAGGGTTGCCGTAATAAAGTTTCACAAGTATTGGAACTAGTTATTTCGAAACAGTGCAGCCGGTTTATTGTATGTGTATTTGATTTTGAAAATCGTTCAACTCGGCTAAAACACGTTTTGCCTTTTCTTGTCTAATTTTGCAATAGAGGTAGGTAACAACTGAACTTCCTTCATATTTTGACGGATTGATGACAACAATCCATTTCAATTTTGAAGAGAGAATGATCCGTGTTAATTTTTTCCGTAATAATGTTTCCTAGTTTCATGAAAATACCTTTTGTAGTATACACTATACTGTGGGTTGGAGACTGATGATACATGATGAATTATTGATTATCTTTTCCAAATTTTCTGAAGGACACCTTGACATTATCTCTTTGCTTTCAGGTGCAAGACATAGCCATAAATTTTGACTTAAGTAGATGAAGTCGAATTATTTAAATAGAGGTATACGAACGCGACATGATTTTGTGAATTCTTTTTGTTTGTTAATTTGTACTTCGTACAATCATTCCTCAGAAATGTGGTAATAGCATGTGAACTAATAAATTTATCTTGCATCCTTATACAATTCCGGAATGTCGACATTATTGAATTTGATTCCATTTTTGTTTATTGTCAAATAAATAAGGTTTCAAAGTCAAAAATTTTATTTTGTGAAGTAATATGATAAGCATATGGGCGAATGAATGCAAAGCGCACATCAATTATTAAGGGTACTGATAATTTTATAACAAGAAAATTTTGAGATAATGATAAAATTGCTTATTAAGGTTTCTTGATTTTGTTTATTTATCTTTATTACTAAAGAAGAATAATTTTCGAAATATTCCTCATTATTCGAATTCATTACGTCAAACATCGTACGTAAAGCATTACCATTAAAAATATATTTGTTATCTAATTGCAACTGACGAAATTCAAAAGGAATTTTATCTAGCTGGTATTTATGCTTTTTATAAACGTTAAGGCCTTTATAAAATATTATGAATCATACTATTTAGATGTGTTTTAGTTCTCTGTATATACAGGGTACCTATTTCGGCAATAAATAGCAAGCTTTAGAGGGTGTTAACTCACATGATGAGCAAAGCAACGTGATTAAGGGTCAGAAAGTTTGTAAGACAATCAGAATGAGTTACAATCTGAAGCCGAAGCTGGAAGCGGATTGGTAACACAGGTATTAGTACAGCAAGTTGTGATAGCAGTAAGCAGCTGTATTGATGGAATGTGTAAATAGTGTTAGTTCAAGAACTACTAATTAAGTAAATATCAACAGTTTACTCCTCACTACTACACATAATAATGTTTAAACGCAAAATACGATAACAAATAATTAAGCAACAGCTTTGTTCATCGCAGTTAATATGTGGCACTATTTATAGCAGACCTCAACATGGTATTAAAAACATAAAATAAAGATAAAATTAACGTTACGTAAAAATTAATAGGTAATTAATATCCTTTGGATAGGTAATTGTAAGGTAAATTCCCATATCACTACCTATTTTTACCTTGTAGTAGAGACGTTTACCAAAATTATTTATAAAGCAATGCATGAGTACACTAATACAACCGAGCGGCATGGCCTACAGGTTTAGACCATTGCTTAGCATTCGGCAGGACGCCGTTTCAATTCCGGGTCCGTCTGCCTTGGTCCAAGTTTTTCTGTGGTTTCCTTGGATCACTTATGCAAATGCTGAGGCAGTAATATTTCACAGATAATCTTTCACTCTTTTCTGTCTTCATTTCGTCCGTCTCATCTTTCTCACCCGAACTATTACCCACCCATTCCCACGATTCCTGGAAGCAGGCTGAAGAGGGCCTTCCGCCCTACCTTCCGGCATAGTCCGGAGGGACTGCCCGCCCACCAGCATTACTGGCTGTTGGGAATGAAACACCCAATTTTTTTTTAAGTTTTTTACACTAATACACAAGAAATATAATACTGATGCTGCTTATTACCATAGCCGTCTCTAAGTTACAAGCCGTGGTAAGGTTTACTTGGCAACACTGTGGGAGTCCCAGGATTTCCCAGATAATGAGAGTTACAACTAATTCATTGGTTTTTGTGCTTTTTTCGTTGTTCTATAATAGTTTAATTTTAGCGGAAATATCGTGTAATAAATGTGCAATAAGGATGCTTATAGTGTGTTTTAGTGATTAATACCTTTGGATATTGTGCTATACCTCGCAAAGATTGGACTCCATGAAAATATTATTTGTTATATATTTACATGCATCACTTTAACAAAAGTGACATTATAAAAACAGTAAAAAAAGTATCCACTGCCGGTAATGTTTTGAATGTTCTTTTAACATATCCTAAATTATCTGAGAATGATGAAACGAAATTTACAATGTTGAAAATTCTCCCTTAAACATAAGTCAGTTTATTGAAATTTTAAATTCCAATTATTTAATGAATTATGATTTAGATGACTTCTTAAAAATTTACCTTTCAGGATATGCAGTTCATTCTGCTCCTAAAAAGATAACTTTCAACAATTGTATTTCTCTCATAATAAACAATAAAGGCTCTTGCATGGGAGATATTTATTTTGATTATTTACAATTTATTTGTATTTATTACTATCTGTCCCTACTGATAATGTCAGTATAATTTTTTTTCACATTTATGCCATTCAAGAAGAAATAAGTAATAACGAAAATCTGCAGGCACAATGTTTACGGGCCGAACACCAAAAACCAATTGCAGGAAAATTAACTATTTTCAAAAATATATAATTGTGGAAAACATTATAAAAATATACTATTCCAAATTGTATCTTCTTGCTCAATGATTACGTTAAAATTATAAATTATAGAAAGCAAGAGTCCCGCCACTCCAATTCAAATTCTGCTAACTGTAAGACAGCAAATATCTGTAAATTAGAAAAGTTCAAATTGTAGAGACGGCTGTGTTAGTACCAATTAATTAAGTACTGCGCTGCATTGTCGCATTTCCTTCCAGGACAGTAATTACATTTGCATATTCTTTAACTAAGGTTTTTTCAAAAACGGTGAACTTTCAGACATACAAAAATTTAACCTACAACATTGACGCCATTATATCCTAAATGTGTTGTAATGACCTGATTCACGGAACTATTAACTGTACTGGTGTATTTGCATCCTAACAGAAGGTTTTAGTTTTGAGAAAAGTTAAATCTTTGTTAGTATTTAATTGTAAAAATTGTACGCAGGTCGGAGGTCACCTATAGTTTCTGACAGCCGTAACTGAATTTCAATCCTCTGTTTTAAGCACCACATCCACCAAGATTGATAAACATGATGTTCTCGTAGGAAACGTAACATCATTGAGAACTGATGTCGAAGCAGTACGCAGTGTACGAGCTCCGAGTATCGCATCTGTCGACTATTGTTAATGGAATGCGTGTAGACTTGCCAAAAATTCTTACGACTTAGTCTCAGCTGTTCAAACTACCATCCATAGAATCAGAACTCAAGAAAATTACTATCCCGGAAGCTGACTTTAAAAAGGGCAACATTGATTCCATCAGCCAAGAAATTCAAGATAGAATTTCCAGGAGCTAGAACTTAATTATGTATGCCATATCAGACGTCTTAAACTAGCACGATGCACAAACTGATCTTACCAGAGTATCAATAACCCTCTTAGCAGTAAATAACATTGACTTTACCAATCTTTCAATTCGAAGACTCGATAAATATATTGAAGGCAAATCTCGCCCACGTCTGATTACCTAGCAAGACGTGAGGTTATGTATGTACTGCGAGCTTAAGCAAGTTACTACAGAATGTATCTGATACTTCTGATAAAATATAGTACCAGCGTGTTCGTTCATTTTAAATAACTTCAATAAAATGTCAAAACTAATGATGCAAAAAATTCTAACAAGCAGAAGGTAAGTAGTTCAATATATAGACGATATGTATATACATAAATCATACTCAAGTCTTCGTTAAATGCCAAAAATGATCCAAAAAACTGATAGATCGTCGCTCTAATTTCATTTTATATTTTATTATATATACATTATATTTATTTCAATTGTCTATTACCCTGATGTTTTTATCCTCACGAAGACCTGGATAACAATACTTCAGAAACTAATTTACCTGAATACTCATCGTTTTATCGTTATAACAGGCGACAACGAATGACATCAAAAGTAGTGGAGTATTAGTAGAAATTAAAAATACAATAACTTCAGTACTTTTGAATTCCGGAGACCCATCAGAATCATTATTTGAGAACATAACTTTATACAATCCGCACTTTTTACTTGCAACTGCCTAAATTCCACCAGTATTTACACCTGGGGTTTTTAATGAATTCCTCTTACTGCTAGATAAGCAAGAACAATATTTACTTCAAATCTCTTCTTTTCAGCATTTTTAG
>NW_020440297.1:0-5759 GCF_000699045.2 Agrilus planipennis | reverse complement strand
TTTCGCTTCTAGTTAGGAGTCTTTTTTGAGATAGACTTTTAAAATCCAGATGCCTTAATTTTAAACAAGTGCGGTGTGTGATTTTGGTCTAAACCTAGGAGCAGTTGAAGAGGACCAGGGCCCTTTTTATGATTTGATTACGTCCTTGTGAAAAATAACAATAGAGGATTTGCCACTGCGTTTTTAAATTGTTGATTACCAAGCCACTCAAATTTGTTGTAGTCGTTTTATCTTATATCATAAGGATATAAACGCATGTAATCTTTACAATTACACATTTCTTTAAGTACTAATTGAAGTTTCGACAACCTATGTAAGCACCTATAAACGAGGATACTGTCCTTTGGATATACGTTTTGATGACACAAAAAATGTAAGATAGATCTAATAATACGAAGTTATTCAAAATTATCTAACTATAATTGACATATCATCCTTAATCAATAACAGTTTGTCATGATATTAAGTTTATTTAGATAAATACGTCATAACTCTTTACCTTAAGTTCCCACTGATCGTCAGATTTTAACTTGAACACCATTTTACTATGCTGGGTAAAACAACTTTAATAATTTTTGCGGTCCTTCTGGAAGGAATTGATGGGGTAAGCAATACTTGAATAGTGAATCATTAGACAATTTATATTAAAAATATTTCCCTGTTATAGTACAACCTAACCATTAAAACACAAAATGGTTACGTAAAAGGCTACGAACAAACAAGTGCTGCAAACAAGAGCGTCACATATTTTGCCTTCAAGGGAATACCATATGGAGAACCCCCTGTAGGACCTTTACGTTTCCAGGTAGGTGAAGGTTTCACTATCATAAAAACTAGTCATCAGACTGCCGCTAGATACAGTGTCATTGTTGATCTTCTGGGTCAAAACTTGAAGAAACTCAGATGTTTGGCCATTATGTTAAATGAACTCTATAAGTGGAACTTTTCTGAATTTTATTATTTGTTAGGATCCAAGACCAGTGTCATCATGGGATGGAGTAAAGGAAGTAACAGACTGGGCGAATTTTTGTGTTGTTCTTGAAACATCTTTAGCCGGTAATCCTGTTGTTGGCAGTGAAGATTGCTTATACCTAAATATTTACGTTCCAAAAACAGAAAAGGTATTAAGTACCAGAAAGAACTTCTTAAAAGCTCGTACTAGAAGCTAAATTTTGAATTTACAGAGAAACGAAGAACTTTCATTACCAGTAATGGTTTGGTATCATGGAGGTGGTTTTGTGCGTGGTGGATCTCGTCCAAATCCCTCGTACTATATTGAAAAACCTGTTATAATTGCTGCAGTTTCATACAGATTGGGTATCATGGGTTTCCTGAGTACTCTTGACGAAAACGCGAGGGGCAACGCTGGTTTGAAAGATCAGACTTTAGGATTGAAGTGGATCAAGAACAACATACGGTATTTTGGAGGAAACCCGGACAGGATAACTATATTTGGGCAAAGTGCTGGAGGAGCTAGTGTTGAGTATCAACTAATTTCGCAGAAAAGCGCAGGTGACCAGAGCTTTTTTATGAATGTCTTAAATAAAGAGCAGCAGCAATAAAAGAGTAGTAGTAGTAGTGGTAGTCTTTTGAATTCTAAACATCTCAAGACTGTTTGATAATTTCGGTTCTGTTGATACACTGATACATTAATGAAACACAAGCCACTAAATTACCTAAATTATTTTGTTTCTATTTTCAGGGCTTTTTAATCAGGCCATATCACAAAGTGGTAGTACTTTAAATGAATGGGGATTCCAAGAAAACCCCTTGGAATTAACATTGAAACTTGCAAGACGGTTTAACATAACAAGCAATGATACTAAACAGGTCATTGCCGGATTACAAAAAATTGACATGGAAGTACTTATCAAAAACTCTCAGGTTGGTCTAGTACCTAAAGCATACTATTATGTAAGCATCTTCCTATTACTTTTATTATTTTTGCTTGCAGCTTGACGGAAAATTTCTACCGAGCGTAGAAGCTGAAAGCAATGAGGCTTTCATTAGTCAAAGTTCTTACGATTTGTGGGCTGCTGGTAAATATCACAAGGTACCATTACTTATTGGCTACAACTCAGAGGAAGGTGCTAATAATAAAAGTAAGTAACCACAATTCACTGATATGGTCACCATCTATACCATCTATATAAGCTCTAGTCTGATAGTAGAAAACCCTTTTTGGAAATTAGAAATATATTAGTTTTCTGCTTCTTCTATATTCGTTTCTTTGGGTTAAACTTTTCCGAAGTTTTTCTTCTATCTGCATCTTCTCGCATGTGGGGCAATGGTTAGCAATTAAATGTTTGTAGTGTTTTGAAGCAAATGGTACTTACTATTCGTTTCAAGAAGTTGGAGATATGCCTTTTCCCTTTATTAGGATGCGCCGTAGCATAATTCCAAATTCAAAATTCGATCATATTTCTCTGCGTAGCTCATTTCTTCACCGATCATCGAGCGAGAGCTAGACAAAAGTGTACAGTACCAATTGCAAAATTATTTAAACTGCCTCGTTAAAATTTAAGAATATGCTTCATTTAAAAGCATATTTAGCCAAAAATAATAACAAGTGAATTAAGTTAACGTTCTACACACCTATAAAACTTTTGCTTTGTTTTCTATTGTTAATTTATATACATTTTTGTTTTAAGAAATTGCTAAACATTTTCGTCTAGTACTGTACAGTTCTAGCCGATCTCCTAAGACCGCCCATCGAGAGCTCTGCTCGTTCAAGCTTGTTCCAACTATTTCTGTCTTGCTCACGCCTAGTGTGTATTCTTTCTATCTTCGCGCAGATTTATTCAAGGTCACAATTCTTACAAGTTGAAATGGACTGTAGTATATATTTGCCGTCTTAATTGTTGTAAGCAAGGTTGCAGTAACTTTGAATAATTCATGCACTTCCTTTTTTGAGAGGAAAGTTTAACGATAAAGTTAATTAGAGGACTTACGACAATGTGTTTAAATCCTTTGATTGGCTCAATTTTTACAGCAGTTCTCTAATATCACCCATATCACCCTGTAATACCATAAATTAAAAGCGACTACATTCGGCATTCGGATGAAAGATAGTTAACCAACTGCAACGGTTTAAAGATTGTAATCAACGATGCGGCAAGTACACTTAAAGACATAATAATGGCTCCTCAAGGGCTCAAGCGACCCTTCATTACGATGCAGTTGAAAGAAGGCTTAAATACCCAGTTAATTGTTTAAAGTTATTTCGATAAAAAGCACAAAGATAAAAAAATATGGTTTTATATGCGTAGACAGATTAATAGTAATAATGGTCCAATAATAAACGAAACGTTGTAGATGTATAAAACATTCTTTTGTTTGCATTATAAAGATATCAATTTAATTTTTTATACAGATGGTGCCTCAAGATACGCTACAGATCCTAAAAAGGTGATTCCGGCAGGTCTTCATGTTAGTAAAAACTCCCCAGTAGCTGATGAAATTGTTAAAGTCATAAGTCAAAGATATTTTCCTGGGAACTCATACAGCAATTTTACCAATTGCATTAATGTAAGTATCTTCTTATATATTCATGTAGATGCATGGATTAGTTTGTTTCAGAAAAGATTGAGAAGTTACTAATAGTAATCATTAATNCCATATATCCTGCTTTTAGCTTCACTCTTCATTTCTAACCTTTTGAATCCACGATACATATTTGCATCATCCATCTATACTATGGGAGAGTATCCTATCCTCAAACGTGCTTCTAATAATCTCCCTCAACTTTTTCAAAGAAGTGTTGAGAAAAAGGAATAAAGTGGACAGATTTTACTGAAATTCAATTTACTAATATAATTTATAATCACTCTTGCTAAAATTATCTACCATTAGTCTGTTCTTAATCCAGCCTCAGCTCTACCTGCCACCAGTGCTTAGTCCTGTGAAGTCTGAGACTAGAGCCATAAAATATTTTAGGTACGACACAATTTTAGAGCTGATTTGTTTCGGGTCTGTCCATTTGTAGAACCTCGACACCGCTGATGACTGACTCTTATTGTAAATAAGAGAATGTTTAACAAGCTGGAAGTGGTGGGAAATGACTCATTTTTAAATTTCCCATAAGCTTTTCTCTTTATTCTTTTGAATAAATTCTTTCAGATACTTGTATAGAACCAGTAAAATAAAAATTCAAATAAAATCCATCAACTTTATTCCTCAAGGCAACTCATTACCTGGTCTCATTTTTTCCTATTTCTTTATTCTAGGAATCCAACCCCAAAAGCAGATGCACTGTTTAATAACGTGATTTGGCCAGAAGCTCATACGGATGTTCCTAGTAAAGATGACCTTCGCTATTTGGAATTAGGTTATGACTTGGTTCCAGGAATAAGTCCCGATCAAGCGGACTTTTTATTCTGGAGAAATCTTTTTCAGAAATACGCAACGACGACTGTTTATACATACTAAAAATAATTAAGTATCCTAGTTGTAGTATTATCACCACATGATATGTATAATGACGAAATATATAAAGGGATTATGGCAATATTTATGAGTCTTATTTGAAGATATGTCTATTTTAAGTTCTCTCTAGGCGACTTAGGATGGGTTAGGCTAAGGTAGGTTTAGGTTACATTTGTTTCTATTTTAATTTCTATAGTACCTACGTTTGATTATTATGCAAAACTTAGGAGTCGTTCAATGTTTAAACGTTTGTTAAATATCTAATCGCCGAAAATAACGTGCGCCATTAATTTAATCTTTGGCTTGCTTCTAGATAACATCTGTGAAAGAGGGACGTTAGAATTCAAGAAATTTTAATGTAAATAGGCACGACAAACATAAGCCCGTTAATCATACTCGTTACTCTGTTGACAAATCCAGGCGCAATGCGTGAGTGTGCACCCGGTGAAGTTTCTATCTCTCCATGATAGTACTAACTCATTGTGAATTTAGAAACAACTACGACTTGTTATCAAAATTACAACTCCTGTCACTTTCTAATATAGGAACAAGCTTTTTAAAAATCATTTAGGAATTTTTCAAATGTCAATCGGATATTTCAAAAATTGTAATGTAGTATTCTAATAATAACTATCATCATCATCATCACAGTTCGATGATCATTAGTTGAAGATCGACTGACCTGTACACCTTTCTATCCCCAACCAGACTTTACATTTCAAAACTATATTTATAAAATCATTTACTAATACAGCAATGCATAACAATTGTGTAGGATTTTTTAAACATATTATAAATAAACATTTATACAGTGGATTTCATTTATTACGATCTGGGTTATAAAGACAATTTTGCTATAGCGATGTTAAATCTAAGTCCCTTGAATTTAAAGCATATTTTAGTATAAAAGTCATGTGGCTATAGTGGCTTCGGATGTAGCGGCGAGTTCGGGTATAGCTACTATTTTTAATGAATCATTTGTAACAAATCCTTAGCAATACCATGCAGTTATAGCGACCGGAGTCTGCCGCCAATGACACAAAGGGCTTTCTTATCTTTCGTTTACATCCTCACAGATGCTTAGCAAGTGAGGCGGGAAAACAAAAAAAAATGGTGTTTTAAGAAGCAACTGTGTTGAGTAAACTTTTGAATAAGTATGACTCCTAGATGCACATTTACTGTTAAAAAAAGGTGAAAATTGAAAAATGGTGAAAACGATACATACTTGTCTGGATCTCTTTACCTTGGTTTGTAACGACTTACAGTGGTCCCTTTGTGGTTAAAATAATAAATAGAGTAGTGTAATGTAGAATGTTCTTGGATGAACGGCGTGC
>NW_020440296.1:3086-9549 GCF_000699045.2 Agrilus planipennis | reverse complement strand
TTAATAAACAATTAAAAACTAGTAAAATTTTTTGAATAGCACATACGTAGTTAAAACAGTCATCAAAATCATGTCATCAGTCCTTAGACTGGTTGGACACGCACCTCCACTCCTTTCTATCCTAAGCTAATATTTATATTTTCCTAACTATTAGCGAATAGTAATCTCGGTCTACCTCCACTCCTCTTACCTCCTGTTTCTGCCTTTAATATATCTTAGACTAGACCTTCATGCCTTCATGTCCTACCAACTTATCTCCCCTATTTCCTATTGGCTTCCATAGAATCCTCTGTTCTTCTATTCTTTCTAATATCTCTTCATTTGTAACCTCTCTATTTACGATATCTACATCATTCTCCTGTAACACCATATTTCGAACGCTTCTAACCTTTTCTTTTCCGTCGCGCCCACCGTCCGTATTTCGCACCTGTACAGCGTCGCGCTCCAAACATACACCTTTAACAATCTTTTTTGAATTTCTTAATTAACCGTTCGCGAGCATAGAAGTGACTTCTTTTTATTGAAAGCGACTTGACCCTGCGCTATCCTTTGCTTTATATCCTACTACTCCTTCCGTCCTGACTTATCTGACTTCCTAGATACCTAAAATCGGCCAGTTCTTCTAATCTTTCGTCTCCTATCTTTACATTCGCTCTTTCCCTATTTTTTTTCTTGCACACCAGTTAAAATAGTAAATTTAACAAAATTTCCAAATAATTTTCTCGACTTCTACACATTTAGAAGTTGTTAAAAATATTTGTGATGTTTTTGGTGCATCGTTTGTCAGCGACCACGTCAATGTGTTGCTTAGTTGTGACGGATGGTTGAAAGCACCAAGTCGTCGCCTTCGAGCCATTATTCATATCGACGACGCCACTTATGCGCGAGGGATCAAGCATCCAAAAGATTCTAAAGATGCCGTCTCTTTTTTAGACGTATCTCTGCCTCGTTCTTGTTTAAGTTCATGGATGATTGATGATCGCGAGCTAATTCGAGAACAAAATTAACCTTTGCCTGCCAGTAATTGTTCTCAATTTTAAAGCCTTTTATGCAACATTCTGCCAATTTAGTGTGACGGCAATTCTTTTGTATATGCGAGACGCAGCAGAGAAGAATAAAAAAACAAGATTATATTTGTTCCCGAATTTAAATTTAATTTGATTAAGAGTGAATATAAAGATAGAAGACGAAAGATTAGAAGTGGCTGATTTTCGGTATAAAAGAGGTGAGATAACTCAGGATGGATGGAGCAGCAGAGATATAAAACGGTTCATTTAGAAATTTGAAAAAGACTGTTGAAGGTGTATGGCTAGAGCACGACGTTGTACGGGTGCGAAACGTCGATAATAATGGGCGCAGTGGAAAAGAAAAGGTTAGAAACGTTCGAAATGCCTTACAGACGAATGATTTAAACTAGACTGACGTGGATATGTAAAACTTGAAATGATATTTTCTCATTTATTATTTTTAACCATGCATTAAGTCTGATATAATCATAGCATGGTTTAATTACATCATTAAAGTACATAGCAACCCCCTTTTTATTCAATATTTCAATAGACGGAGACGGTAAAGGATGAAGACCTTCGTTGGGGTTTTAATGAGGTAAACAATCCTTCCAATTTAAAAACGCGCTTACCTGGTATATAATTATTACAATTATAAAAAATGATGGTTTACAAATTGAATGTAAGTTCGCCTTAAAATCCTATTCAAATTGAGTTTACTAAAGCATTAAATGTCATTTATATTGTAAAAGTGACGTCTAAATCTTCACGTAAGTGGTTATGTTTTATACGTCTTTCCGACGAGTATTCCGAATACATAATACGCCAAAAAACCCCTATCAAACCGACCGTTATATGTATAAGCTGGTCCAATTTTGTTGTCCAAAGAAGTAATGGTAGATTAAAGATATCGACCAAAATATCGATTAGTCTGTCATGTGCTTAGTTTTCACGTTAAATCACAACACCGAATTGTATTCGTCAACTCAGACAACTCAATAATTAATCAATGTAATTGATTTATCAAAATATTGACAATTGGTGATCAGTATATGAGATATCGAATAATGTGTACGAAAGAAGCAAACGACGAAACAGCGATAGGTAGATCGGAATCTCTGCTGATCGGTAACAAAATGTCTATCAAAGTTTGATAGGGAATAGTATAGAGTAGCTGGACTTTAACGTAACACAAAGCCTACTTACTAGTGCGATTTTTAATAGACGATGACCGGCATTTACCGTTTGTTAGAGGAATTACAAAGAAGGTCATCACTAAGATATTGTTACTATTTTTGACACCACTCTACAACCTTCTGTGTCGAATGGAAGATTCAAGATTATTGAAAGATTTTGAATCTTCTGTTAGATGGGGGCTTTCGCTAGTAATTTTTAAAAGCAATTGTCATAACTATCTATTGGGATAGACTGACGGTCAGTTGAAGTCAATTAAAATTTGACCTTCAGAAGCAAACTTTCCACAATAAAAACTTAAGCGATTGTATGAACCCACATATAAAACGATACGCTTATTTAAAATTAACCACGAAATCAAATGTGTTCTATTAACACTTATTATTTACGACTGTGGTCAGATTTACCGAGAAGAATCGTTTTACGAATTAGTAAATTAAATAAACGGGTGTGGTGTCGAATACCAGACATTCATCAGTTATTATTGTTACGGCTGTTTATTATTTGTCGAAAAATTCTGTTTGATTTAATGTTAATACCCTCATAATCACTGATAATAGTATTTGAGAATACACTGATAAATAAATATCAAAAACGAGACTTTTACTCGGCACAAGATGGAATTTTAATATAAACGGTTGTGTAAGTATTTATGTACATATTTACGATCCATTTTGGTATTTTTAAAAGCGGGGAATACAAGTAACGATAAAAATAAGTAAAACGATTTCAACTATACAAATTTCAACAGGTCTTAAAGAAGAACTTCAACACAACGAGTAAATACTTGTACCTACACATGTCTACAAAAATACTTACATTATGTGACGGGGTAGCACAGGATGTTGAATTTCAAAGTCAAATACAAAAATAGCATAAGTACCTACATCTCTTGATAAATAATGTGAACTTACCTACAAAAATAAATAAATGTTCAACATTATATCAAATTCAATTTTATTCTACACAGTTTTGAGAAAAATTAGAAAAATAATAAGTTTTCCAAGCATAAATTTCCACTAAGTAAATTGATTATTTCTTCATACAAACAGATTTTTCCGTCTAAATAAGACTAACATTTGAATATATCGACTTCTTGTACGTTAAAGCAGTTCCTACCAAAATTACTTATCTATAATTGCATATTACATCAAAATCGTACTGGTCATAGTAGAGTTATAGCCGCACAGGCAAGAAAAATAGAAGAACAAAGGAGTAACAAACCAATAATAATTTAGAAAACTAGCTTTTCATTGTATGCGACTAAAAAATTTTCCTATTAAACTTTAAAAGCACGAGCTTCCAATTTGGATCGATGTCGTCCAACTTTCTGCTGGGTTTAAGTTAAAGAATTTAGTAGGAGCATTACGAACTCGGACGCGACGCGAGGCGACGCGTCGCGACGGTACCTCCGCCAGGAAATTTCTGTACATGATTAAAGTTAGGTAAAGTCATGCAATCCAACAATAAATTTAGTGACTGGCGGAAGGTTATGACCCTGCCGTCAGGCCGCAGACCGAAATAGGTGATAGTGCTACTCTGTTACATTAATATACATAAACATATACACACACACAAACAAATGCATATATATACATACATAATATAGGCGATGGATATTACAAGTTAATAATGCATGTACTTTACTCGACTAGCTATTGTGGTGTTGCGAAGTTACCACGGCAACGTTGTACGATACCTATAAAATATTCACCTGCCTCCACGCTCACCCCGTTCCCACCCTGCTTCATACCCTCGTCCGTAATGACACAGAAAGTGCCGAGTTCCTTTCATAGTGGTAATGGGATCACTAGGTAGAGAAATGCACCATCGGGAAATGACAATGTACAGTGAAATTTTCATGTACTAAACATGCTCTGTGGGAGCACATATAAAATAAAATGCATTCCATTTGGGCTAAGAAGACAAATGCGCCCCTAGGATACATTTAAATGAACATTTTTTGCGCTATACGACGACATTTTCATGATACATATGCAACCCATTAAACACCTGAATAGACCCACCCACTTTCTTCCAATTTTATTTCTATCTGGAATAAGACAGTTGATCAGCACTTTTTATTCAAAATCAATGAAGTTTACTGGCACAGGGTTAATTTCCGAATGAATTAGGATTATTAAAAGGAAAATTAAAGAATAGTTAGGATGAATAGATCCTTGTAAGATGGACTCGTAGACATTTCGAGGATGATTAAATCACCGGAAATGTCAACGTTCATGCCTTAATGTCTGCATAAAATAAGGAATTTTACAGCGCGGTTTAAATATCTGGAACAAACGTTTATTGTTCTTTAAGACGCGAATAATGGCACCGTTAATCAAATGTGGGTTTATTACACAATTAAACTTGTTTTTATCGGACAAAACGTTATTAAATCGAGCACGTAAAATTCACTTTGTTTATTCTTCGATCGATATGATATTCAATTGAATCTTTTAGAAATAAGTGAACTTGAAGTAATAAACGTGTAGAGTATTTGTTTGAAAGAAACATCTTCACAAGGAAACATTCTATTTTTATTTTCTGCAACAGTACAATGAGCCTAATGGTATGCTAATGGACAGTAAGTATCTAGGATATAAATTCAGATTCTAATTATTAACATCTACACAGATCGTCCTTTCGTTTAAGTGAAAGTTGCGTTTATAAACACCATTAATTAACCCGAAAATAGCGTTTCTTGCATTAGAGGTTACGGCCTACTCACACGTAACCGTCATTAAAGAAAGTCTTTGATATAATTTAGCGAGCCACCCTACCATTTGTCTACCAACAATCATGGTAGCACCGACCGGAATAAATACGAAAGAACAATATACGAATATGAAGGATTTGGTGCGTGATAAGATTTGAAATTCCAACTGGTCCCGTAAAACAAATAGTAAATTGTTATTTAATTAAGGCTTGCAACTGAAAGCAGTAAATAAAGAAATAATAATAAATTAGACTAGATAAGAACAATACCGTGTGAGCAACAACGCATCTGCTTTCTTCGATGGCATTAGATCGGACGTCCAAGCACGTCAACAACAGACGAAAACTTTGATGAAGTGAAGAAAATAGTATTGGCTAATAGTCGAATCACCGTTAGAGAAGTTGTTGAGGATCGAAATATATCGATTGGCTCCTGTCATTCGATTTTTACCAATGATTTGGGCATGAGACGGGTCGCCGCGAAATTCGTATCAAAATTGCTCAATTTCGTCCAAAAACAGTATCGTATTAACATTGCTAAGGAGTTGTTGAACTGTGTCCACGACGACCCCAATTTGTTCCAGAGGGTCATAACTGGTGACGAATCATGGGTTTATGGTTATGACGTGGAAACCAAAGCTAAATCATAATACTAATGAAAGCTGCCGCACAAACCAACACCGAAAAAAGCGCGCCAAGTTAGGTAGAATGTGAAGATTTTGCTTACAGTATTCTTCGACTGAAGGGGCGTGGATTCTTGTCATAGGGTAGAACGGTCAATAAGGAATATGCCCTGCAAGTTATGCGCATTTGCCAGAAACGCCCGGTTTTGTGGAAGAACAAAAATTAGCTTTTGCACTATGATAACGCCCCTGCTCAGACATCGTAGCTTGTGCGCGAATTTTTGGCCGAAGACAACACAGTAATAATGCCGCAGCCACCGTATTTCCCAGATTTGGCTCCCTGTGACTTTTTCTTGTTCCCAAAAGTGAAGAGGCCCATGCAAGGATGACGCTACGCTACGATTGAGGAGATAAAGGCGGCATCGAAGAAGGAGCTGAACATGACCATAAAAAATGATTTTTTGAAGTGCTTCGAAGTTTGGAGAAAACATTGGCACAAGTGTATAATATCTGCTAGGGATTACTTTAAAGGGCACAAAATAGATATTCCTGAATCACTACATAGTATAAAACAAAGTCGCTTTCCCGCTGTCTGTCCTTATGTATGCTTAAATCTTTAAAACTACGCAACGGATTTTGATGCGGTTTTTTTAAAAGATAGAGTGATTCAAGAGGAAGGTTTATATGTATAGTACATGCATAATATAGTAGGGAAACACGGATAATTTTAGAGGTTTCTAATGTGATGTCGTAAATAAACACATTTTTTGCGCTTACATTGCAAACGCTGGCTGAACCCTACGAGATAGATCAAAATAATGTACTACAATATTGTACATCTTAAAAGGGTCTACAAAAAAGTCCGGGATGGTATATGTCTATCTCTTAGGGATAACCCACAATAACCATTTTTATCCTTTA
>NW_020440296.1:0-1512 GCF_000699045.2 Agrilus planipennis | reverse complement strand
CTACTACTCCTTCCATCCTCACTTATCTGACTTCCTAGGTATCTAAAATCAGCCACTTCTTCTAATTTTTCGTCTCCTATCTTTATATTCGCTCTTTCCCTACTTTTTCTTCCCTTGCATATCAGTATTTTAGTTTTACTTTTATTTATTTTCATACAGTACTGATCTGTCAGTACCGCTTCCATTTTATTTAAAGCTATCTCTAGGTTCTCCTTGCTAGATGCTAATACTGCTATATCATCTGCAAATCTAATCATACTAATCTTTTGCCCCTGTATATCTATCTCTACAGTTGTACTATCTTTAATGACGTTAATCGCGTCTACGATGTATAGATTAAAATATAGTAATAAATAAATACTATACACCATCCCTTGCTGGAGATAGACACATAATTACCAAACTCCATCAGTATCATGATTCGTTCACTCTATTTAGAAAGCATCTCTACCGGGAACTGTATCCTAATAGTCTTGAGAAAGAAACCCTTCCTTCTCTTATTCCAGGAGGAAACAAAGAGTCGACCGCTTCTTATCAGACGCCCATATCTTAATGCCCACTTGTGCTCATTAAGGCTTTTGAATAAATTACCAACACCCCAACAAACGAACGAACGGACGAATGGAGGGAAGGAGAAGAACGGCCGTAGAAGCGGAATGATTAGATTATATATAGACGGCTAATCTGAAATTCATGAACTATGACGTTGCCACGAGGAGCATCGACTTGATGATGGTAATATTATTGCGTGTGTTTGTCTGTTGGGTGGTCGGATTCGAAGACACCTACGCCCCATTGCATAGCCGCCTGCGAGAAAGATGTTTACAAACTAACTGTTAACACCGGAGGAGAGAAATTCCCATTAACTTACGACGAAACGACATGTAGGCAGTTTTGCCTTTAACTGTTAAACAATCACTTTCATTCGATATAATCCGATTAGGTAGTCAGATATGATCTCAACATGGGGGTGACAGTTTCCATTGTGCCATTTGATACCATCAAGGTTCCTCTTAATTCTGATGTCAACGTCTATTGTTTCACAAACGTGTTACGCGGAAGTTTGTAATATCAGTAGGTTCAAAACGCAAAAACGCTCGACCCAGAACAAAATTCCATCCGAACGCCTAATGCTTTTACGCAGATTCCATGATGTGACATCAAGGCGTTTTGCTAAAGCTAAATTGACCTTAACTGAAGCGTATCAGCTAAAGTCAATCATATAGTACTATATTGTTTATATTGTTGGAGCATACGTAATCCTAAAATGTAGCATCATACTACAGATGGCGTTTACCGCGCCATTTGTGGTATTTTCGAAAACGCGCTGTTCAGACAGCAGGTAAAAGTTGGTCTGTGTTCTGTCGGAGCTGCCTGCGATGCGCTGATGAGATCCAAAAAGATCGAAATCGCTATCCGCGTCTGGCAGTTTCGACAGAATACAGACCACTTCGAATTATTTTATTCGATTATGGTAACGTGCCTATCACGTTGAGGTTGGCTACGCCAGGA
>NW_020440295.1:5072-5930 GCF_000699045.2 Agrilus planipennis | reverse complement strand
CAATTAGTGAAATATAAAAAGAAACTAGATAAAAACGGAAAAGTCAAATTTATCAAGAGAAAATGCTAAATCTTCTTGGTTTACATTGTATATTGTTTATAAAAGAATTTTTCTTAGTCAATTAAGAAAACGAATAGCAATTTGGTATTGATCGTAAATAGTTTTGATATTTCTCCAACTTTTTACGTTAAAACGGAATAAATTTCAAGAAATTACGGCAAATGCCCACTAAACCCTGCACGACTTTTTATTGGGAAACAGCAAGTTGAAAAGTTCTACGGTCATATAACGGACTAAATTTTGCGGGACACCTAAAAAAGCAGTTAAAAGTTTGAGCATTTCTACTGCAACATAAGTTGCCCCGAAAGTTTCGATATTGTTGTGTATGCTTCAAATCCACACACACTCACACACACAAACACACAGAGAGTTTGAGTCGAACGAACCTGTAGCTGAAAGGTTACGTTGGCGTGAACTCTCGCGAAAATTTAAATGTTTCCTTTTTGATAAAACTTCACTCTCTGCTATTTCAGTTGAAATGCTGTCACGACGTACAAGTGCACTCGAAACAAAATACTTGACGGCAAAAATTTAAACGAGCGGAAAAGTTAACAAAACATCAGTTGAAATAGTGGATGGTAATATTTGCCGACCCTTATTAAACGAAATCCGATACGGAAATCCCGAAACGATAAAAAAAAATCGGTTGTCTGTAAAGTCGGTTTACTGACGATAGTTGAACGTGACAACGTCATAAGAAAATACTGATGGAATGGTTTCATTTTTCAAAAGAAAATTTTAATTTTATTTGTTTGATAGATATTTTGTATGGATATAGAGAAGGAGGTAAATGGAAAT
>NW_020440295.1:0-589 GCF_000699045.2 Agrilus planipennis | reverse complement strand
TTTCTGTAGCGATGTGACCTTCAGTTTGACCGGCGCAGAGTAGAAAAGAACAGCACTAGGCCAGAAAAGGAAGGAGACAACTCTCGGCCAAACTCTTAACCAGTGAGGAGCGTATAATCTGTAGAGTACTGCACGGAAAAATTGACCATTTTGACCAATTACATTGCATTACTCATATGTGCTGTTACTGGACCAATTACTACTGAAAATATCAACGAGATGTTTATTTATATTTGAAGACATATTAAAGGATTTAAAGCTTGTTTTCGACTCGCACTACTATTCATGATTGAACAAAACTTTTGGCAGGTACTGTATGAAAAAGTATGTTAAATGAACAACAATCGAGAGTATAATGAACTTTTTTCTCCCTACCTACGATTTTGCCAGCGCGCATCAAAGACATTGGAAGGGGCACATCGCTAGAGAAAGTAAATGAAGTATATAACAAATGCATGCTAGTGTATTGTGCAATACAGCGAAAATAAGCCTTACTTACGATTAATCAGAAATAGAAATGCTGTTGTAAATAAGTAACGAGTTCAAGAAACGTTATTGTCAGTTAATTTGAGCAATTCTATTCTCGTCT
>NW_020440294.1:0-5754 GCF_000699045.2 Agrilus planipennis | reverse complement strand
TGTGCCCTTTAGCCTTCTACCATTTCTAATTATTTGTTTATTATCTTCCCACTTCTCCATCTTTAGTCCATATATTTACTTCTGAAGCTTCCATACCTCCACTACATCCACCTTTAATCCCATCTTCTCTTTTATTACACTTTCCAAATCCTATTTTTCCTTGTTCCCTTCTAATTCTATTTCAAAAATGATATGATATAACGGTACAGAACCTCCAGGCTGCGAGTCCTATTCGCACTTCTCCATTTCTTTTTTCTTTCCTCCATCTGCTTCGCTTTAATTTTCCGTTAATGTGAAATTAACATAGCGAATGTTTGCGTGACGTACTGCTATCCACAGTTTATTTTCAGTTTCGCTTTCGTCTCGTCGCCAAGATAAAATCCAATGAAAACTGAAATCCTGCGACATACTCCTTTCTGTTGCCACCCCATCTCTTCTTTTATTTTTTATTTTTTTGGTGTGTTTGCGGCGCAATACAATGTTGATGCAATATACATACCCATATATGTAAGTAGGTCCTTTGCTTTGATCTTTTGGAGTGTCGCTTGTAGCCCAGATGCTATTTCCGACGCTGTCTTTCCATTGCCGAAAAGGCACGCAATCCGATTCCAAGGATTCTTTTCTCGTTATTGCCTAAGTCTACTCAAGCTTTTGTTTATTTACAAGAACCATTTATCATCATATCTTGCTTGTTGCTGGGTCCAGTGGCGATTTGGATAACGGAAGTTAATCCAAGAAGTCATTAATTAAATGAATCAATTCTATTTGAATCAATTAAGTCTGAGTTCACTTTTTGGTGCTGCCCGCTTTTTTATATCTCTATTTTTCTATATAAAGCTAAATTAGGAATCCTTGTAATTTCGTGTGTTCCTGCCTAATAACATTTCTTCACAGTTTTACGTGCATATGGATGAAAATTGTAATCACTTTGTTATTTAAAATTTAACGACTCTTAAATTATCCACCTTTTCTGAAAAAAAATTTTTTTCATCCACAAATATTTCTTCCACGAATTGTGTTATGTATTGGCGTAAAATAAATAATAAAGACAAACTGGGCTAGGACATCCTCGACATCCTCCTCTTCATGTACGTAAAGTCCCATTGAAACGAAAAATTCACAGAAAAATTGTAGCTGTAAAAGTATTCTAATCTCAATATTGTACGCGTTGTGTTAATTGTAGGTAGTAACAAAAAGGAACAGATTAGGCAGACATATTTTTGAATGTCAATTTTAAACAATTAAATTTATGAAATTCAATTAATCTTACATGCATTTGAAACTCATCAAGAAGAATATTCACTTTAAATCGTTACTCTACGTTTACAAAAAAAAAAGATAACGCCCAAGTTACGAAAGTATCTTTTTAATAAACAAATTAATTTTTATAAGAAGTTTAAAGAATATCAATTTAAAATTTTTAGCATTCTTTAAGTACGTTGACACTTACATTTTCCAATATTTTTAAAGTAACAAGGCTTACTTTATAATTACTTATAAACAATTGAAGTATGGAGCTATTTGGTCCGTCTTTTCTATTTTTGAACTGTTTTTATAGAGGTTTTTACTAGATACATTTTTTATCTAAAGCATCAGTCCTAAGACTGCTTGGACACACACCTCCACTCTTTCATATTCTGAGCTAATCTTCGCATTTCCCTAAAACTAGAAAAACCCGCATCCTTAACTATTTGTGAACAGTACTACCCTCTACCACCCCTAACTCCCATTTCTGCTTCTAATATGTCTCTGACTAGACCTTCATGCCTACCAACCTATCTCGCCTATTTTTTATTGACTTCCATAGAGTCTTCTGTTCTCCTACTCTTTCTAATACCTCTTCATTTCTAAACAATGTACCAATAACTTTTAGATTGTTGCCAGAAAACGATATTTTCAATTTTCAGCCTCCTCTACAACAAGTAACTTTTTTAGTAGTGTTGATTAGTTTTCCGTCAAATCTATTACTTTATTCCTATCTGTAGTCTTCTTGATACCTGCATATTTCATCACTCTTTATCGATGTTAAAATTTGATCACTATTTTTCTGACGCCCTTTCACGACTAAACACTTGTAAATTATCAATGTTTTCACCCTTAGCTCCTTCTTAAACTGAACTTCCTTATATGTCCGCGATGAAAGTGACTAAAGCTTAATAACCACTTTGATTTAACAAATAAAATATAAACAATAAGAATGAATTTTAAACTTCATCTTCCTTCATCCAAATGTTCTCACCCTTAGCTGTATGTAATTAAATCGGCTTGTGTTACACTGAATTCACGGTTCGTAAACGTGAGCATGTTCATAAAACAAAATATGTAGCTAGTAATTACACAAGCAAGTATGCGTTTGGAATAATTTTAATTTGGATTCTCTTGAATTATCCCGGAAAGCTGTAATATCGTTTGAATATCCTGCTCGGGATATGACATGCAGATTAGGACGAATTGTTGGTAATTTTCATTGCTTTAGACACGTACTCAAAGTTTTGTTTGCTGCTGATTAAATATTATATTAGGTGTATGACGCTGATAAATCTGCGAAAACTTTGCATTCTCAGATATAGCAGCATACTACAGCGCTGTTGCAGAAATATAACCACGGCTGACGAACGAATAAGTTCTTGGTGAAACCATCAGAAGCAAATTGCAATTTCGATCTTATTCAATCTTCTCAATGCGCCATAGGCAACCACCCTGTACTATTTGCCAAACCATTGAAGCTCCTAAAGAGCGAGT
Organism: Agrilus planipennis; assembly: GCF_000699045.2. Lineage (NCBI taxonomy): Eukaryota > Metazoa > Arthropoda > Insecta > Coleoptera > Buprestidae > Agrilus > Agrilus planipennis. The sequence continues at coordinate 3,012 of NW_020440294.1, read as the reverse complement.
GTATACCTATCTATATAGTATATGTATGTAGTAGTACTACAATATCTAAGTACTGGCAGTGTATCGTCATCTACTTTATGTTGAGCAAGGCTTTACTATGGTATCAACTTACCTAACTGGATCTTCGTTGTATCTTACATGTGTGATAGATACGCAAACCATATTAATAAGAACGCTTAATAACTTCTTGGTGAACCCATCAGACTCAGATCGCGATTTCGACCAAACAGCTGAAGCTCGTACTGAGCGAGATTATATAATGTCACGTAATCAAGCACCTTTCTCACTATTATCAATTTGTTTTAAGTATTTGCTTTTTAATTAAGGCCACTATCATTAATTAATTTCTGTTTTACTACTGTATTACACACTTTATCACTTCTTCGCTCTTTCTACTTTGCTTTGAATAACCTCGTAACTCGTACTAACTAACTCCAAAAGAACTAAAAGAAAAATCTTTTGGGCATTTCATTCCCACAAGGCAGTAATGGTGGTGGGCGGGCAATTCCTTTGGACTACGTCGGAAGGTAGGGGGCAAGGTTCTCTTCAGCCTCCTTTCAGGAATCGTGGGAATGGGTGGGTGGTGGTTCGGGTGAGAAAGATGAGACAGGCGAAATGAAGACAAAAGAGAATGAAAGATTATCTGTGGAATATTACTATCCCAGCATTTGCCTAATTGATCCAAGAAAACCACAGAAAACCCAAGGCAGATGGACCCGAAATCCAACCGGCCCCGGCGTCCTCTCTCTAGGCCATGTCGCTCGGTTCTAACTCTAACCTCGCGGTAACTATTTATAGGTGCTGACCTTGTTCTAGAAAGATCCAGAATGTGAATTCTTGAAAATGTGGTGTTCTTTGTTACCATGTGTGTCAAGTTGCCTACACTGGACACTGGCAGTGCATCGCCATCTAGTTGATATTGGTTGCAACTGAAGTACTGTATTTAATGAGTTGGGCAAGGGTCAATGTACTGACCATCTGGTTGGTATTTGCTGCTACTACACGGAAACGGAGTTTTCGATAAAATCGAAATCACGATCAGCGTCTGGTGGTTCTGATAAATTTCTCACGAAGAACTTATTAAAATAGTTTACGTACCTATCACGTACATATTATATATGTTGCGTCGTTGATTAGGTTAAGTTACCTTAGGGCCTTGTCTTAGGCATGAAAGAGAAAGCAATAATCCCATGAGATGGAGATATACTGGCTTTAATTGGAATTAAGAGGTAGCTACCAAGTAAAAAGAGTAAAAGAACAAGCGGGCTATTGAATCCAATAAGAAAAGAAAACGATAGAATGGTAGAATACTTCCTAAGAATATAAAAGGTGAGTTACAATCATATTAGAAGCAGAAAGATGGCCAGAGGAAGACTCAGGGCAAAAATGTGGGGTCTAACCAGTCTTCGGACTGACGACTATAAAATATGACGAAGATTATCTTTATTTTAATACAAATTTTCAAACCCTTTATGCAGCAAATAAAGCCCTTGAATTAATTTTATTGGAATTAACCATAAGAAATTACGCTAAAAGTCATAATATAACTAGAAGTTGTAGCAGACAATTACTTCAACCGCTTTAGTTTTCGGTTCAAACGAATTTAACAGTTTTGAAGTTGAACTTGTTTAAAACGACATCGCAGTCGGCATCGGTAGCGACGGGAATCGAAGTCGATTCGTGGCAATTCCTCTCAGCGTCAGGTAATTAACGAAATGCACGACCCTCATGGGGATACATGGAACCACCCTGTGTCACCACCGTGTTGGGAAAAATATCAGCATCGCTTCGCCGATTAATCGATACTCGCCCCTGCTGCCCTATTCCACCAGGACCTTTACATACTATTAATGTTGGAAGAATGTTAGTTGGAAAACTGGAAAGACAGGATGTGCTTTCAAGCGTTAAAATCTGTTTTATAAACATTTATTAACACGTGAACATAGAAATTTACCGTTGACTTATTCAGTCATTCACAATCATCATAAGGTCGTCAGTCTTAAGACTGGTTGGACACGCACCTCCACTCTTATTGATGACATCCCTCGAGGTAGTCCCCATCCGGACATCCGAGTGGGCGACTAGATTACGTCCAGAGTGCTTTACCCCCGAGGACACCATCATTTTAGTCTGGTGTGTTTTTCTTGGGATATCATAATGTAGTGATTTCCTGTTGCCTTCCACATAGCAGTATTGCTCATCAGAGTACCGTACTGATCCTCGTGATCTCTGCCACCCTAAGTACTGAAAGAGTTCCTACCCTCCTTCAGGGACTTGTCTTAATCGGGTTTCTCTTTAAGAACCCCCCATTATGGTTGAATCCATGGTCCGGCTCCCTAAATCATCAAAACTCGCAAGCCGATCCACCCTCTCTAGTTTGTACCAGAGCTTCGTCAAGGTTCAAGTCCCATCGGATTGGAAAATTGTGAAACGCTTCACGATTTTGCGTGTCATTCAGTGTTTATAATAAGTAAAATAAAACTTATAGCTATTGAGGTAAAAAGTACTATGAGTGTTGTGAAAAAGTGTCCGTCAAACTGCGTTAAATTAGGGTGGCGCCAAAATAGCATCAGGGTAAATTTCGAATAAAGCGCCAAAAGTTATTACAATAGGATAAAAAAAAATAAACAAGGACAAAATTACTTTGGACTTCGTAAATAGTTGAAGTTTGGTATACTGGACGGTTACTAACCGCTCTAGTCACTAAAAATATTAAACTTTCTAACTCGGCATACTTCAATCCGTCAACAACTGCTATATTCATACTATACCTTTTGCCTATGCTAGCGTCATTTTGGAGGGTTTTTGAACTGTTAGTTACTGTTTATAGCTGGACACTTTTTTAATTTTTCCCCCATATAAGATAGTTCTCCTTACCTCTACCCTCCATACTTATTCCTGTACGATGGCAACTAAAAAAGAAATAAAAAATGTGTTGTATCGCCCAGGATTCCGAACATATCGGAATATGTACGAATTATTCCGATTGTAACAATTTTATGTCTTGCTTTT
>NW_020440293.1:4970-5766 GCF_000699045.2 Agrilus planipennis | reverse complement strand
ATCCAAATGTTCACTGTTATGAGCCCTCATTAACGAAAGACAGTAGGATAAAAATTCCCTTCTGGCTGAATGAGCGTCCACACCTACTATATATAATGCAAAAAGTACCTAAGTTATTTTGTGGGGCTTTTTAGCTCATTATCAAACTGCAGAACGGATTCAAGTATTTTTTGAAGATTTGTTCAGTTTCAGTCTTACTGGTTGAAGTGGTGAGTCATTAACATCTTCGTCACTGTCGTTCTCGGATTCATGCTCAGACTCTACAATGTTAACCTCAAGAAGACATGTTGAGCATTGCCAGTTGATATAATATTTTTTTTAAATTCTGCGGCGAATTTTTTAAATTTGTCATCACTTAAATCACTGCATTTTTTGTGAAATCACTTTTTGCAATTAATACTAATACTTTTTTAGTTTTCTCTGATTTGTTTTAGACAACAATCACACGTATATTTACTAGGCGCCTTTTTTTATTGGTAAATGCACTTATTAATTGCTTTTTCATATGTTTATTAACAAACTTAACATGCATTTTAGGAATAAACAGAACTGAGTTACAACGACCTTATAGATGGCCGCGATGAACCACCCCAACTCGCACTCATCCCATCAGTGGCGTATTGCGCCGAATCAACTATATTATCCGCAAATTTAAGCATACTAATCTTTTGTTCTATAACCATCCCAAAGCTGCCCTGTCTTAAATATTATTTATATATTATATATAAGATTTTTGATGCTTAGAAAGTTAAGCTACTTGTTCTAAATGTCTCTCAAGAAGCCGCCACATAATTTT
>NW_020440293.1:0-4876 GCF_000699045.2 Agrilus planipennis | reverse complement strand
ATTCTTTTTTGATTTTACCGACTAACAAAATTGAACACACGTTAAATGTATTTAATTCGTATAATTCTAATCTCCAATTTACACATGAGATAGAAATGAACAATCAAATTAGTTTTCTCGATGTACAAATCATTAGAAGTGCAGAAATATCGGAGAAGATGGGGATCCCATCGGTGTCCCAAAGTTTTGTTTATAAAATAAGTTATTAAAGGTGAAAAAGGTTGACCCTAGTAAAAGTTTGAGACCGATCTGAAATTCATTCCATGGTACTTTACATTTGTCTTCTATAAAGTTCCATCTGTTTTTTATACTCTGTATAATGCAATCTTCCGGGACGTTCGTAAAAAGAGAAGTTACATCAAAAGACACCAAGATTGCATTTCATGATAAAAATCTGAAAGTAGTTACAAAGATTTTGCAAAACAATTCTTATCCTCTCACTTTTATTAAAAAACATATCAGAAAAAGACTCGCAGTTTTAAATAGTAATACTAATAACAGTTTGTGCCCAACAATAATTGAACCGGAAGTTACCCTTACAATTCCATACACTAACAGTTTTACTAAACAACTAAACACCAAACTCAAAAATTACAATATTCGCACGGTTAATTCCATTAATAATAAACTAGATCATATTGTTACACGAGGAAAGGATAAATTGCAAAAAGTTGATAACACCAATGTCGTTTATCAGATATACTGCTCGACTTGTCCTGCAAACTATATAGATCAAACAAAAAAGAAATTAAGTACACGCATAAAAGAACAACGAAATAATATAAATAGTTTTCCCAAATATCATAATGTAATTACAAAACATCGACTCGACCATCCGTCGCATATTATAAATTGGGATAATGTTAAAATTAAAGATAGGGAAACTTGTTTATCAAAACGCCTCACCTCTGAAATGGCTCACATTAAAGCTAATTCACATACATTGAATTTACAAACAGATACTGATAAGTTTCACGACCTATATCTACCTGCGCTCATTTAATTTTCTTTCCTTTGTATGAACAAAAATCAGTCTCAATCGACGTTTCAACTGACTAACTTGTCTTCGTTTTGTCTCACGTTTTTGTCACAGTGTTTGTTTAGTTTGTTTTGATTGTTGGCTATATTTATTTATGTGAAAACCATTAACTATGTAACTATGTTTCCATTTTTTACTGATGGTGAGTTTAGATGATTTTAAATTATTGTTATCTTATTGTAATGAATCAGAATTGTAATTTCGTATTGTTTATTTGTAGACCTGAAGATGATCAAAAACAATGATCGAAACGTCGTCATTGTAATGTTATAAAAATAGAGAGTATCACAAATAAAATTTGGTCTGTAATTGGCGAAATTAACTTCGTTTTCTTTCTATATGNAATACTATCGTGAAAACAGCAATTCTCTATTTTTAAAATTAAGGGAGATATCCCGCAAAAGTGCCAAAAATGGATACTCTGTACTTACACTTAGTGTATTAAATACATTTTAAGCGGTATTACTACGCTATGCAATTGGTCGCATAATTTGACGGCTCATAAATAACCCCGAATTTTTGAATAAGTTTATACCTCTTCTACATTTTTCCTCTTTTTTTCGCATCGCTTAATTATGCGTTGAGAAAAAGATACGTTTGTAACAATTATTTTATCAGATTATACCTTACCTGAAAAAAGGAATGTTTACGTCCCTTTCCAGAATTTCCTAATGAAGATACATTGTTGGAATTCCCTAAGCCACCAGAAAGGACAGCCAAATTAGATACTTCCTGATCATCCAAAGATTCTGTTTCCATTGCTACCGGTATATCTTCTTCGCCCTCGTCATTTTCATTTTCATCCTAAAATAAAATAAAACCTATGAATTCACTCTACAAGAAACAATTTTAAAAACCCTAATATAATTGCATCGGAAATTACCCACCTCCCCTAGTCCTAGTCCAAACCTCAGTTTATGAACCAACCACCCTTACAGGTTTATTCTACTTAACCTACCAGTATAAGCGCTGTTTTAAATGAATGGTGAAATAAATATAAATTAACAGTTGGATTCGTTTTGAATTTTTAATAACAAAAACTCTTAAGCATTATAGTTCTAAATTTCAAAATATAAAAATCAGTTAAGAAAAAATAAATTTATTCCACGTTTATAATTAATTTTATATCACCTCAATTATTTTGAGACTAGAAAATCCAACATAGTGTATAAATTCACAAATAATGAATGACCAAGTTCTGCAGAAATTCTTCATTGTTTCCAAAGTATCAGAAATAAAACATTTAAAAAATAAAAGAAATCAAAGTCGAAAGTTTACCTGATCATTCCACGAGGGTAATGCTAATCCTTCTCTGAGATTATCGCTATCAGAAGAGTCAGAATTTCCTGATCTCATATAATAGATTAATGCATCAAATACATAAGCTACATGCTTCAATGCAGACACATCAAGGATAGGAAGAGAATCCAAATGTTCACTGTTATGAGCCCTCATTAACGAAAGACAGTAGGATAAAAATTCCCTTCTGGCTGAATGAGCGTCCACACCTACTATATATATATATATACTTTTATTATAAGTACAGATAACTATTATACCATTTTTACCTTCTCTTTCTTGTCTCGTCCGATTTGTTTCTAAATTTGTCGTAAACCCAATTATCCGCGTGCCTCCAGAATTTGTGTTTGAAAAACCATGAGAACGACCTGATAATCGATTTGAAGGAGGTTGTACTTCAGATATTATACCCAATGACAGTCCCGGTTGTATTTCCGAATGTGTCAAGGAGGCCCCAAATCTCAATTGAGCCTCAGTGGCATCCATAACTGTTAGAAGCCAATCCCAGGTGGCTTTCAAACGAAATTCTAAATAAATCTAAAACACAAAGCTATGAAATATTTTATAAAATAACAACGATTTTCAATAAATACCTGAACATTATAAATGTCATCTTGAGTAACATCTATATGAGCAAATGTACTTGGCATTATATGAAGATCTTGCATCAAAGACAGCAGTTCTGCTATCTGTCTAATTATAATACCTACAAGGAAAATAAAAATGTGCATTTCAGTATAACTTAACTAGAAGCAAGTATCCTGCTTAAAAAATAAAATAATATATAGCTGCACCTTTAATAAATATTGAAGAGAACTGAAATTAAAATTTTATATTTAGATATTTAAAAATGTCATGGGGGCACAAAAATCGAGAGGCGGACCATGGGCGGACTTTATTACATTCATATTACACGAAATATAATTGAGTGCCGTGGAACAACAACTAAGCCACAAATTTGTGGAATTTTGGGTTTTAAATGTTAATTTATATTCATATTGTACATTTCTAAAAACCTTGACTCGACTTAAACAGATGTAGATGTACAAATCAATGAATTATTTCTACCTAAAATGATTTTACTGCTTGAGTGAGCGGTAACACAATAGCGAGAAAACAAAAACAATGGAATTTGGAGACAAAGGGTAGAAGAAAAAAAAAAAGAAAACTTGAGGCTTATATTGGAAGAAGGTATGAGAATAAAACTTTGAATAAGTACAGTAAGATGATAGGTGTAAAGATAGAGTATGTATGTTTAAAAGTATCTTGAAAAAAAGAAGGGAAAGAAAAAAGATGATGTGAGGATAATATAAGAAAGAAGGGTAGGGTGGGTAATTTAAGCTTAAAACTTAGAAAGGAAAATTTTTGAGTTTAGTTGTTATTTAGGTTTACAATATAAAGAAAGTTTGTTGTTTTTTTTTTGTCAAAATCCTAGAATGTGACTATGTTTTAGTTAATATTAAAAAGATGTTTTTATTTTATTGTAACAGCAATGAAAGTAGGTAGAAATTTATTGTTTGTATATTTGTGTGACTATAACTTTTTTAGTTGAGTAAACGGCTAAAATATACGATAAAATATAATACATAAATGCCCTTAATAAAGCCCGATAATTAAAAACAAAACGTTGGCAGTATTTTTTACGAAATAAACAACTTTTACCCCATTTTGGCTTTGATTACTGATGTGTGCATGTATAAAATTAAAATGTATAAAGCTATGTGGTATTTCTACAAATTCTAATTTGAAAATCAGCCTGATTTCTGAATGTTTTGACGTATATATACAAGGAACAACCGGTATATGCTTTTGCCCAAGTCCGCTTGTGTTCCGATATGGAAATTAAGAGGGAAGCATGTACTATAGAAGCTGGCCCAGGCGATTTTTTAAAATCCACTACTACAACTAAGTAATTAAAATAATATGAGCATAATTTTATTCTAACAGTTATACGTTTAGGTATAATATTATCTATTAATAGGAGTTTTTTAAGTAATTACCGTTTTGATCAGTGAAAGATTTACGCCTAGGCCCCTCAAGCCGGCAAAATTTTTGAAATACCAAAATTTTAGAGGCGAAAAAAAGTAAAGACAATCCATTTTAAAAATTAGTTCAGATTAGTTGTTATAAAAAAAAGTTCTATAGAATATATTATAATTCAATTTGTTAATTTACTTTTCAATCTATGGGTAAGATGTTAATATTTTAATAAGTCAATTATAGTCTTTATCAAGTAATGTTTTTCACTTTCTATATCTTCACTTTTTGTTCCTTTAGTGAGATTAATCTTACCATATTAAGTGTAACAAAGCATTTTGAAATTACTAAATCTGAATAACTTCTCAATTTGTTTTCAGTGTGAAACAGAGCTACGTTAGATTTGCAATGAATATCATTTTATACTTATTCAAAAGTCAGAACATTTTTTGTTTATAAAAATAATTTTTCATTAAAAATCCCACCTTTTTTCATATTTAATTTTTTGAATCATCAAATTAATTGAAAAAAAAAAAATTTTCATCTAAAACCCAAAAAAAA
>NW_020440292.1:0-5767 GCF_000699045.2 Agrilus planipennis | reverse complement strand
TTTTACCTGCTGTCTTAACAGTGCGTTTTAGAAAATACTACGTATGGCGCAGTAAACGCCATCTGTAGCACGATGCTACATTTTAGGATTACGTATGCTCCAACAAGGTCCACTTGTGTGGATATCTACTTGCTGAAAGCGATCCGCGTCTGGCAGTTTCGACAGAATACAGACCACTTCGAATTATTTTATATTTTTTAACATTAATATCTATATTAATAGCCTTGAAGAAGCCTCAGATTAGGCGGAACGTATTTTGGTTTAATTTTTCCAAAAATAAAAAAAAAATTATAGTTAGCTTTGATTTATTTCGCATTAATAAAGAATATTACGTTCTTAGTCAGTAATTTTATTAAAACTGTTACACGTGGATCGCGATTTCAATCTTATTGCTTCTCATCATCATGTCATAATGCTTATGAATTTAGTTTACGCGCCCATCGTGTATATCAACTAGTTTCGTCGTAGCCCTACTTTGAGAGGCAGATAGCTTCCTAAAGCCCTTGTTAAATATCCTGAAATAGAAGAGTTAGCAGCTAATATCAATACACAGCGATATACTGCCCGAGCTAGTAATCGTACGTAAACTGAGCTTTTTATAATTTCTATGTATTATTTCCAAGTTCTGCGTTTATATTATGACCAAGGATTGAAGTTAAGCGGTTGTCGGCTTGTATTTGTAAAGGAAAATTTATTTGTATTATTAATTAGTTAACTCATAGACCATTTATCTTCGATAATTGTATAATCCTTGGAACGGCCCACAATTTTTATGACATTAAGATTGAACATAATTGATATTAAAGTACATAAAACATAGTACGTTAAACTTTACAGCATGATTTGGAAGTACAGTGTTAATTTCTCGTAAAAATCATCATTATATTATATACACAACAACATGTCTAATGTCACTACCTTGACCGAGCGGCATGGTCTAGAGGTTTAGGCCATTGCTTAGCATTTGGATGGACGTCGGTTCGATTTCGAGTTCGTCTGCCTTGATCCAAGTTTTTCTGTAGTTTCCTCGGACCACTTAGGCAAATGCTGATGCAGAAATATTCCACAAATAATCTTTCATTCTTTTCTGTCTTTATTTCGTCCATCCCATATTTCTCATCCGAACCATTCCCACGATTCCTGAAAGGAGGCTGAAGAGGGCCTTCCGCCCTACCTTCCGGTGTAGTCCAGAGGGACTTTCCGCCCACCAGCACTAGTAGCTGGTGGAAATGAAACACCCCAAACGAATTCACACTGTCTTAGTACGTAGCACAACTTACTGACATTTCTACGGCTAGCGCCATACATTACACGTCTCAATATACTACGTCTGATTAGTATTCCGAAAAAATTAAGGAAACAGGAAGTACTTGAAAAAGAAGTAGAATGAGCCACATCTCACTACTCAGTGATACACACAAACATAAGGGTAATTACCTTACAGAAAGCCCTATCTGCTCCGGCAATGATGCCGATGACGCGTATTCGCGTGATACCGCCGGTGAATTCCAACTGCACCGTCCATATGTGACCACCATATCCCCATATTCCGCATGTGAATATATTGGCTTTTACTTAATCTTTTCACATTTAACTTATTTTTGTATTTTGTGGTTATACTTTGCCAATCGAACGCTAACAAGTGCAGATTATTACTAATTATTACCTACAATTGACTTGTCTACGAATCAGTTATTTGCGAAGATTACGAATAGCTACGTTTTTCGTCGAAAGCCGATAAGATAACGCGGTAATTATTTTCAATCATTAACAGGGGTATTTTTGTGCACACTTTTTATATCACCTACGTTTTGGTACTATGACGAGATGAACTCTACAGTCCCTCCAGATGTTACACTTCAAATATTCCAGAATACAGATAAGACATATGTATAACAAACAAATTTGAAGTGGTCAGTGTTCTGTCGAAACTGCCTGACGCTGATCGCGATGTCGATCTTTTTAGATCTCATCAGCGCGTCGCAGACAGTTTCGGCCTGCTCTCTTAACTGCAGTCTGTTTGTTCGATTATGGTAACGTGCCTATCACGTAGTGGTGGAGCTACGCCGTGGATTCAGTTCATCAAGTAGACATCCATCTATTTAAATTGACCTTGTTGAGCATAATGAATTCCACTAAATGTAGCATTGTACTACAGATAGCGTTTACCGCGCCATTTGTAGTATTTTACAAGACATATGTATAGTTTCTGCTGCTTTCTTGGCTATCAAGTAGAGTGAACGTTGCATCCGTTACTATTGTATGATGCATAACATACGTTATTGATTATTTGTCCATTCTAATGAAGTGCAAAATGTAAAATGCGTGTCCTTGAATAATTAATTAACACGGAAACTATCAAACGGTATTCCTTCGTTCAACTTTGGACGCGTTTAGCTAGTAGGTTTAATAATTATTGAACAAAAAGGTTGTACCAAACAATACAGAAGCAATAAAAAGCATTCAAAACTCACCTCGTTAGTGTTCCACCGGTGCCTTTGTGTGGGAAAATGGTCTGCTCGCGGCAAGCTCTCCAGATTTTCCGGTAGTTTGATGGGTTCTCCGTCTGAAACAATAATTCATGTATCACTGACAGGCGTGCAACATATTCCTTCCTCCCTCATCCCGCAATACGAACGGTCTCATCGCAACGTTAATTAATAACCCACTGTACATTTAATAGCCCACTTGATAATCTCTCAACTTACATTAACAATCTAAAACGCATAAATGTACACATAAGTGGTGGACAAGGAAGCAAATGCATATTATGTGCAACGTGAATTATGAAGTAAATTGTTTCGAATTATTAATAAAAATAGAACAAAAATAAAATATTTTTTTGCATCGTTGATATCATTTTTACCCTTACAACTATTTTTTTAGAAAATATGTGCAGCGGATTTAATAAAGGAATTGTGAAAGGTAGAAAATATTCGTTGTTATTACTATTACGTTGTAATGTTCCAATAATTGAAATATATAAATGCTGGTTTTGGATTGTTTATCATAACACTATTATACAATATCAAATTATCAACTTGCATTTCCTTTTTCATATACCAAATTGAAAGCGCTACCATTAGGAAATTGGTGGGTGAACTGTTTTTGGAATAGTTGTCCTCAAGTTTAAAGGGTACAATTCACATAATAATTCTTGGCAAAAAAATACCATGATATACCTGTCCTCTTAGTTCTCTAAGGGGAAGAAAAGAGGCATAGTAATAAAAAAATTGAAGCTATTTATTTGGAATAAACAGACAATTTGGCAACAATACTACAAACGAAAATGGCAATGCTACCTCCATTTTACTTTACTAAATGTAGTGTTGCAGGCTAATGATGAGGATACCGTGGATAGAGAAAAAACCTAGATTATATTCATCATAAGGTCGTCAGTCCTAAGACTGGTTGGACACACGCCTCCACTCTTTCCTATCTTGAGCTAATCTTCGTATTTCCCGAAAACTAGAACCCACATTTTTACTTCTACTCCACTTAATTCCTATTTCTGCCTCTAATATGTCTCTGACTAGACCTTCATGCCTGAGAAGGTGTCTTACCAATCTATCTCGCCTATTTCTTACTGACTTCCATAGAGTGCCTGTAACACCACATTTCGAACGCTTATAACCTTTTCTTTTCCGCCGTACCAACGTCCATGTTTCATACCCGGACAGCGCCGTGCTTCAAACATACATCTTTAACAATTTTTTTCGAATTTCTACATTAACCGTTCGCGAACATAGAAGTGACTTCTGTTTATTGGAGGAGACCTTTGCTTTATAACCCTACTACTCCTTCCGTTCTTAATTATCTCACTTCCTTTATTAGCCACTTCTTCTAATTTTTCGTCTCCTATCTTTATATTCGATCTTTCCCTACTTATATTACTGCTTATTAATAGTTAAGGATGTGGGATGTTCTAGTTTTAGGGAAATGCGAAGATTAGCTCAGGATAGGAAAGACTGAAAGTGCGTGTCCGATCAATCTTAGACTGACGACCCTATGGTGATGAAGTAAATTGTTGCAGGTAGTATTCATGGAGCGAAAGAGTATTTTAATAATTCGGGTATGCTACTGATCAAACTTATTAGACAATATTTCATAACAACTCGTCCATTTTAATCTGTTTTGAAGGGGCAGTTCGCTACTGCACAAAATGTAAGATATGAGTTTCTCAGCTGGATTCTCTAATAATTTTTAAAATAATTAGGGTCATTTTCATTTTATGCGTAAATTACTTTACTGACTGTTACCTCCGTCTTTTTCGTCTAGCATATTTAGTGGCGAAATTTTTATATCTTTTATTTAATGCTACTGAAATAGCATGCTTGGATATGTAGATCGTGCAATTAATGTTGGAAACTAGAACTTCACATCAGTAATGGCATTAGGGTTTGAAACTACTTGCTTGGGTTGCAAATATTCTAATCTCTCTTCGGCAAATAATAATCCTTTCTCATCAGTTGCAGATTGGATTGCGAGAGAGTTCACTCGCCTGAGGGATACCCACAAAATATGTTAAGGAAGTTCTTGCTGTTCGGAACAATCAATTGGTGCATATTTTTTACCAAAACGTTTGATAGCTAAAAATTCTCTGAAATATTAACGTTCTTTTTCTTGTTATTCTTAATAACTCTCTTAATACCACACTTTGAATAGATCGGAAAAATAAACTTATAACTTCCGTTTGATTTGTCCTATTGTTCTGTATAGTTTATCTGGTAATTTTGTTCTTGTTAATTTATCTTAATTTCTAAATCTGCGTTGATACTTCGGGTCGGAAAGTTTTAAAGTTTTTATCTTCCGATGTTAAAATGCATTTCAACAATAATTAATTACTTAATCCACTGTGAACCGAAGAAAGCTCAACTAGTTGAAGTAAAGTTTCAAGGAGCACTTTATCTTTACTTTCCGTTAAAATTTATTCTGGATCCAAACGAACCCGAATAATTGACAGCAGCAATAATTGATGACGTGTTTATATACATTCTAAGGAGCCGTGATTATTTACAATAATTATAATGAATTCTTCTCAAAAAATTATTAACTACATGTGATATTGCTTGAATTTTATTAAACATCAGAAAACAATGGAATTGGAAAATATTCACTAGGAATGCAATATTTTTTTGGGTTAAGTACTTTTTACGAGCTAAGTTAACATGTTGAACTGATTTGAAAATTTCTTCCAAAATACTAACTTTCAAAGGAAGATATAAAATGTAAATAAAAGATAAACAATCTTGTACCTCTCCATTTCATTTTTTAGTAACTTCTGTAATAAAAAACCGAGTCCACTGTGTTAATAAAGAGTCTGGAAAACGTCTGTGACGTCATAATGTTACCTACTTTAACACATTGTACGTCTTACGGAGACGATAGTCTCATTACAAAAAAATAGGTTTTGTACAAGTATGGGTTCTTTGATTAAATTTTAATTACTTAACTATTTATGTAATGTAAAGACAATTTAAACTTCTTCTACAAAGTATGCTTTTTATATTACGATGCTTCCAAAAAGGGGAACCATAAATAGACTATTAAACAAAAGGAAATACACGACAACGACAACACTCTTAAATTTTCGCAAGACTGCAAAACTAAGACCAAAACTATCTTCATACGAGCAAGACTACGACCAAAGCCGAACGAACAAGACCAAGACTAAAACTAAAACCAAGACCACGAATAAATACCTAAGACCAAACGAAAAATTATTACTCCCACTGGATTTATGAGTTAAACTATTTGAAGCAACTTA
>NW_020440291.1:0-5776 GCF_000699045.2 Agrilus planipennis | reverse complement strand
AACTTTGAACTTCTGGAAGACAATATTCGTACCAATTTAATGGCTTGTACAAGAGGTGTACCATACGTATTAGATATGGAAACTGAAAAGAATTGTATTTCACTCTTTAAGTTAATTAAATTTAAATTAACACTTACATGATGACGTTACAACAGGCATGAAATAATTTAAAATACTTTTCATTAAATTATCATAATAAAAAACTTCATTAGCTATAAAAAAAGAATCTCTAGCCAACCTTATCAGGATTTCTAAACAGTAAACTATAGTCTCCAGCGGAGGTTTAACAACGTTTATTATGTACCTGTAAAAATAAATAGACAAACAATAACTATTATTTAGTAAATATAGTTACAGAAGTTTACCTTATTCTTGTTAAAATTTCAGTTCTTACCAAACATTTGACCAAATTAGTTTCGGCCAGCTGTTGATCATTAACAGTCTTGTCATCCTCAGTTTCTTTAGGGTCAACAGCCAATATTGGTTGAACAATTTCAAGACCAAAAGTCAATAAATTATCCACGCAAATTTCGTCTACTACATAATAAAACAGATTTCTCATCGCCTTTACGCAAGAATTCAAAATCGATGGTGTGTTATCGTCAAGGCAAAAGCGAACCACGAAAAAGNGCGGTTTTTCATACAATAAAGCGAAAAACAAGAAATAAATAGAAGCTGCTGAATGACTTGTAATAAAACGCATTAGTTTGCACCTAACGTATACTTTGTCTGCTGGCTGGTCTTCTGGACGTAATTCATAATGAACGAGGAGTATTGTATGATATACCATCCATTGTATGTGCCCATTTCTTGCATTTTTAATGAGCGTTAAGTGCGTAAGCAAAAGTACACACCTGCGCGAAACTCTGTAAGGAATTTCATATAGTTTTTGCAACTTCAAACTATACCATCATGTTGTTAGAACTACGTTGTTCGGGCTTATACAAACATCAGATCATCCCTTGGTTTTTCTCTTTTAGTTACTGGTTCCCCTCAAACATCTGAAATCGGTATAAATAAGTTTGCCTGAATGAATTTCGGTATGAATTTTGGAAGTTTCTGTAATTGAGGATAGCGAAAGCTCAATTTTCAAATCAAATTTTCTATTTTACGTATTAGATACATTCGTATTAGGTGCAGTTTTGATTTTTCTTCCGGTACGTTCGTGGAAATTTCGGGATCCCTGACATTCCGAGACATTTCCGGTGGGTCCGGCAATAAATTTGGGTAGCACATCATGTTGAGACAATAAAAATATCTAAAGTATTCTGATTTAATTAGCAGCTTTAGATTAAGTGTAGCATAATTTTTGACGAAGTTTTCTAATGTCGTTTAATGTTTGATTCACAAGCCATTTCACTTAAAAAAAATCTGAAGTGACCACACGATTTACAGCAATAATACGCTATGGATTTTTGAGATCACAAAGGTTTAGTTTCTTTCTGGCATACGGTGGTCTAGCATAATTTGAAAAGCTTGTCCAAATTATGTGAGGTTTCTGGTATGCGATGCTCTATTGTATTAAGCAAAAAACTGGAAGCCTAACATTAAACATAGGATGATTAAAACTTTATTATCGTTGACTAACCATTAAAATCTATAACATTTGTTCAATAAAATGTATAAAGATCGTGGGACACCCTGTAGCTAGTAGCTATTCGAATTGTATAATTTTAATTAACTTTTTGAAGTTATTATTTCTTGCGGTTTTGTAGCAATCAGAGTGTGTCATTCTTTGAGAGTTACGAATTAAAATCTAAACTGAATTTCGCATGGGTTTGCTAATTGCTTTGTTTTTCTTGTAAAATTACTTTCAAATTGTTACCGTTTCTTCGATATGTAGACGTCTTTTTGTTGCTATCCTAGAATGTAATTTTGCCTTGCTCCAAAACTGATAAAAACTAAAATATTTGTAATTTTGAGATTTACTTTTGAGAATTATTGTAAACTAGTCTCTTACGTACGGTACGGATGGCAATAATTCAATAAATTTAAAAAAAATATTTTTTTTTTCGGTTTCCATGACAACATTCACCCCAATTTAATTCACGAAAAGGTGGCTCAAGTAAACTTATGAAAAAACGACCAATCACGTTACAACTACTATTTTCTGATTTTGAATAGTTAAGAACCAAAGGCAAGCGACAATATAAACGAATTCTAATTACTCATGTCCATTACAGAGTACATTAATTTCTTTTGAAAAGAAAAAGGAATGTGAATAAAAGATGCACCTTTCTCTATCTATCAGGTTCATGTTTTGATTCGACGTTTCTTATCTTGTTCGACAATCGAAGTATCTTTTCCAGCATGCGCTCGGAGCTGCACCAGGCAGTTATGAGTCAGACGCTATGATTACTATTTACCAAAGATAGAAGTTAACCTACAATTTTGTGAACGAACAAAATTAAAAATTAATGTTTTTTGATTCTTTATATGTGAAAATAAGGATATATTACCCATAGTTGTTTCAGTTATGGATAATTTATCGACAAAAATATCCTTAAAAGATTTAACAAAAATTTGTCGAATTTGCCTTACCCAAAAGACTCCAGAAAGCCTACACTATTTATTCGATAATAATTTGAATATAATGATAATGAATGTAACAAATATAAAGGTAAGGAAGTGAAAAAAAGCCCTCCTCTTTTGTAACACTATAAAATAACAGGTAGAGCAAGGAGAGAAGCTACCAAGTTTTCTCTGCAATGAATGTAATTATCAATTAAACATAGCATTTACGTTTAAAGAGAAATGTATAAAGTCTGAAAATCAGTTGAAAAGCTTTTCGTTTCCTTTATTGGACACCGAATTTACAATAGATGAGATTGATTCTAAGAAGAATGAAAATAATAAAACTGATAATGGTACTATAAAGGACGTATGTATATTGAGTGGCCTTTGTGTTTTTCTTTTTGATTTAATATTTGTAGGAAGTTGAAATAAACGACTGTGATGATGACAAAGAAATTACAAATGAAGATGATGATGATGAAAATGTCAATATCATTACAAATGAATGTAAGATTTGTAAGATATCATTTAATTCAAAGAAGGGTTTAAAATTGCATACATCAAATCATAAGAAACAACTCCAATGTACAGTTTGTGAAAAGGAGTTCCACTGTAAATAATTTTACCAATAGTTTATATCCTTTTCCTCATTTAGTTTGTTATTTTAGCATCCAAATCATTAAAAGTGCATTTACAATCACATACTGATTATAAACCATATACCTGCAAGGTGTGTAATAAATCATTTAACAAGCAAACAAGTCTGGCTAAACATAGTCGTATTCATGGTGGTGAAAAGAAACAGTTGTGTGTTAGCTGTGGGAAAAGATTTTTCGAGCATGCTGATCTTTTAGTAAGATGTTTATTAAACAGCAGAAGTAGGATTATTAATGGAAATTGTTATTTATTTGTTCTTATTAAGGTTCATATGCGTTCTCATACTGGGGAAAAGCCTATAATTTGTTGTGTATGTGGAAAACGCTTTGCAGATCCTCACAGTCTCAAGACCCACAATAAAATTCACACTGGCGAAAGGAATTATGAGTGTAAAGTTTGCGGTATACTTTCTAATCAAATCTAGTTTAACTTTTTTAATAAGCATTTTGCATTTAGGCAAAAGATTCGCACATTCTTTCGTTTTAAAAATTCACGTACGGATTCACACAGGGGAAAAACCATATGTATGCTCCGTTTGTGGGTCAGCGTACGCTACTTCGTCCTATTTAAAAATTCATACAAGAACACACACGCAAGAGAGGCCCTACAAATGCGAGTCTTGTCCTAAGGTTGAACAATATTTCCTCAAAATTAGGAAAACATTCTTTTAATTGATGATGATATTACAGGCTTTCGTGAGCCGATGTGGTTTATTAGCTCATAATATGACCCATACTGGTGAGAAGAAATTTCAATGTTCTATGTGCGGAAAAAGGGTTGCCAGAGCTGCCGATTTGGCTACCCATATGAGGTCCCATACAGGTAAATAAATTGTCATTAGTATTGAGTATAGCTTGGTTCCGACTACGTGGTTTCCTATATTTCAAGGCAACCCTACAGAATCCACTCGCTCGCGCAAATAATGTACTTGATCAAAATCTATGTAGTAGTTCTTGCAAATCAGAAACGTTTGCAGTACTTTTTCATTAAAAAGGAATATAAATGTGCTCTAAAGAAAACAATAATAAAAGTTTTAGCGTTGGTTTTAATTATTTTTGTTTCAATAGTAAAACAACTGTTTTCTTTTTATTTAAGGAGAAAAACCTTACTGTTGTGACAAATGTCCGAAAAGGTATCACACATCTAGCAATCTATCGGCTCATAGGAAAACACATTTGGGAATAAGGGACCATGTTTGTTCAATTTGTGGGGCCGCTTTTGTTTCCTCCAGGACTTTAAAGAGTCACACAAGGACTCATACAGGGGAAAAACCATACGTATGCGCATATTGCGGTAAGCGATACACACAGTCGGGACAATTAGCGGCTCATCGCAAAACTCACACAAATCAAGTGGTCACATTAACTAATAGTCAAAATATTTCGTAAGATAAACCAGAATTTTGTTTATTGAAGTTTCATTTAATTTTATTTAATTTTTTAATTTTTTTAGTCATTTTTATAAACGTGGCACTTTTCTGTACATTTAATTAAGGCTTCTGACTAAATATTTTTTACAACATTATATTAATCTTTTTAATTATTTAGATTGCTTTACGATTCATAGATAACTTTTGTGATATTACTTTTAGATACTTTGTTTGAAATTGGATTCTCGTCTTTCTGTATGTCTTACTNAGAATCCAAATTGGATGTTATTCCTTTGGTACAAACATTTGGCCACATGGAATTTGCATTAAAATATTCAGATTGGAGTAAATTAAGAGAGGTCTCCAATAGTCCTCAAGCACTTTGTCCTAGTAGAAACGGATCACTTGAACTTATTAAGCAAATTATTCAACAGGTATCTTTAACCAATACTTAAAAAACTGTTAATTTTATGCATAAAGACATATCCTATAATATAATGAAAATATTTCTATTAGTATAAAGTGATGAACACAGTAATGATGTTTTAAAGGTCATGGCCCTTCATCCGAAAGCAAAGTATCTCCACATAGGCTGCGATGAGGTGTACCATATGGGCGAGTGTGAGATTTGCAGATTAGAACTGCGTGAGAACTTATTTTTGCGTCACGTTCGCAATGTCGCCGCGATTATTCACGAAAAGTTCCCTAGTCTTCGGTTGATAATTTGGGATGATATGTTAAGACATATAAGTCAACAAAGCATGCAAGAGATCTCTTGCATGCTTTGTTGACTTATATGTCTTAACATATCATCCCAAATTATCAACCGAAGACTAGGGAACTTTTCGTGAATAATCGCGGCGACATTGCGAACGTGACGCAAAAATAAGTTCTCACGCAATTCTAATCTGCAAATCTCACACTCGCCCATATGGTACACCTCATCGCAGCCTATGTGGAGATACTTTGCTTTCGGATGAAGGGCCATGACCTTTAAAACATCACAACCTTCTATTTCAACACTACAATTTTTAATTTACACTCTGATTTGTAAAGAGATAAAGTGTTTTCTTATTTACGATATCAAGAACTATTTAAAAAGGTGCCTCAATTTAGTGGCAGTGAAATTGTACCGTAAAATATACGAGATTTTTAAAATTACGTCAAAATATTTCCTTATCATCTATTTTATGAGATAAGTTCATAAATAAATAGAAATGCATAATGTAGTTCACG
>NW_020440290.1:0-7179 GCF_000699045.2 Agrilus planipennis | reverse complement strand
AATTGATTTTGATGATAATTATTTTGTTTGGTAGGTCATACTTCAGAGGTAGTCCCATATGATTTTTATTGAAATTGATTTAGTGCTTTTTGAAAAATCAACAAAAACAAAAAATAAATACACATCAAAAATTGAAAAGTATGTGTTAATTTTTAGAAAAAAAAAACAAAAACCGACTTCAAGACTTTTAATTATTTCAAATCAAAGTGCACTACAGAATAATCGACAAAATCATTGATGCTTATATACATTTACAATTTAAAATCAATTTTTGGAGTCGGTGCCAAGGCAAAAATAACCTTAACAGATACCTACTTAATAAGTCAATTAATATGTGAATGCAAAAGTAGAGATTAGATAAAAGAAATCTGACGAAACGTTTGTTGCAAATGCAAGATTAAACTACCCCTCTTGACTAGCGCCAACTCAAAAAAAAACAACTGATTATAAATTGTATAAAATANGATATGATAAATTGTACATTAGTAAAAAGCGAATTGTACGATTTTGAAAAACGAAATCGACATTCTCTGTCAATTGCTCTATCTGTATGTTTAGCAGTAATTTATTACAGCATTATTCAATATGTGTGTGAAGAATCTACAAGCGGCAATATGATGTCTTCGTAGGATTGGGGTAGTAGCGGACCTGGGCTAAGTAATAACCAATAATTCCCGGCCCCCTAAAATTTATTTGCAAGTATGGCAGAAGTATTGGACAAAAGCAGAACTATTAATACTAAAAATTTTCACTGCGGTACTTGTTTTGTCTGTATTGTCATTTCTTACCAATATCTTCTATTAAAGTTCGGTTAGGTTAGGATAAAAAGTTGACGGTAGGAAAAGACAACACGAAGGAAGTGAGTGTTGTTATTTTTTTTATTTAGATTAATATAAAAAAAGGAGAAGTTAGAATTAGTTTAGGTTACCTTTATGTCCTTTCTTTACTTACATTGTTCTTGTTTACACTGGGATAGATCAAACTTTATTTATTCTTTTGCTGGTTTTCTATATTAAATTCTATTTTTTCTAAAAAAATTCCTTTTTTTGTGGGCGACGTTTGTATTATTGGTAGCCATCCTTCCATAATAGGAATAAGTAATAGCTGCAGATAATTTACAGTTTTCACTCGAAATTGGGAGTATTTATTGGGCAAATCAAGTTGCACAATATCGTGCTTACACAGTAATACCTCCCCAACAAATATTTATCAAAAAAAGAAAACGTTGTTTGAACCTAATGTCTTATATGTAGTTTATTATTCTTTGAGTAAATGATATTTTTAACTAAAGATTTCTATAGAGGCATTCCTAAGAGCCCCCTGTGGTAAATTGCTACCTTAGACACCTTTCCGGTTTTCATATTCAAAAGGACAAAGCGAAGGGGCGGCTTACCCTTTTTGTTGTGTCGATTCTTTAGTCTACGAAATTCTTTAATTTTTTTGAAATTTGAGAACAGCTATTATAATCGACCACTAATAGAAGATGTAAAACATACATCTACAGATATCGTGTAGACGCAGGACGAAGATGCTTATTAAGGGTTATTAGAAAAGGTTCTCGAATATTACAAGAAGTATCATTGGCTACTTGTAATACTGTATGTGTATTATATAAATTTATAAATGGGAAAATAAAAACTAACTTTAACATCAATAAATTAAAATTAGATGAAAAAGGGTCTGTGATATAATGTGACAAAGAAATTCTTTTGTGTTACTTTATAATTATATTGATGACTTCATGTGACCTGTCATTTTAACGTCATGTAAACTTATTATTAGTATTTGTCCTGAAACTGATAGATTACG
Source organism: Agrilus planipennis (assembly GCF_000699045.2). Taxonomy (NCBI): domain Eukaryota; kingdom Metazoa; phylum Arthropoda; class Insecta; order Coleoptera; family Buprestidae; genus Agrilus; species Agrilus planipennis. The sequence goes on along the minus strand of NW_020440290.1, from coordinate 5,370 downwards.
TGATTATTTTTTTACTTAAAATATATATGAGTTGTATTCTTCTTTCTAAAACTAACGATCTCATATTTTTTAGTTGCAAGTACGTAATTGTTGTTTATTCTCCAAAATTTTATTAAATTCATAAAATAATTGATAATAAATAGTGTCTGGCTGTTCGTTTGTTTACATTGTTGCAGAACAACAAAAACTTGTGAATCTCGGTAATTACTAAGTTTGAGTATCTATACAATTTTGTTATTAATTCTGCTTGTCATGGATATGTACTTATGTTTGTTTTAAAAAATCGCAAAAGTCACGAATGAAATAATTTCAGTGTTTGGCGAGACAATTCTGTTTTCTGTTTTCAAGGTAAATGTAATTATAATCACATACGTGTAATTGGTGAAATTAAACGACTATTATAAGCAGTTACGTAAACGTNCGCCTATAACACCACATTTCGAACGCTTCTAACCTTTTCTTTTCCGCCGCTCCCACTGTCCATGTTTCGCACCCGTACAACGCCGTGCTCCAAACATACACCTTTAACAACCTTTTCCGAATTTCTAAATTAACCGTTCGCGAGCATAGAAGTGACTTCTTTTTATTAAAGGCGACACGACCCTGCGCTATCCTCTACTTTATATCCCAACTACTTCTTCCGTCCTGACTTACCCGACTTCCTAGGTATCTAATCAGCCACTTCTTCTAATTTTTCGTCTTCTATCTTTATATTAGCTCTTTCCCTACTTTTTCTTCCCTTGTATACCAGTATTTTTGTTTTATTTTTATTTATTTTCATACAGTACTGTTTTGTCAACATGAATTAAATTAACTCAGTTAACAGTGGATCTAGCAACTGTTTCTACCTATTATAATTCGTGTAAATTAGTGAACACGTTTTCTTATTGTTCCAGGGTGTCGTGAGACGGCCTTCATTTACGCGATAACAAGTGCGGCAGTCACACACGCGATAGCTCGTGCTTGCAGTGAAGGTTCAATAGACACCTGTAACTGCGAGTACAGCCACCACAAGAGTCGACCTAGAATGTATTCTAGTAGTCGAGGATCCGTTCCAGGAGTACGCGAATGGGAATGGGGAGGTTGTTCGGATAACATTGGATTTGGCGTGGAGTTTGCCAGAGAATTCGTCGATACAGGCGAACGTGGTCGAAGTCTGCGAGAAAAAATGAATCTTCACAACAACGAAGCAGGAAGAATGGTAAGCTCTCAGAAGCGGCTTGAAAATCTTCAATCGTTTTCATCTTGCTATTATAATATACACTTGAAAATCTTCAACCGTTTTCATTTTGCTATTATAATATACATATAGAAACACGACAGCTGGAAGTAGAGTTTAACTAATATTAAAACGTTTAAAAGGGTTGCGTAGGCCTACTTTTGATATCAAGGATGTTGTCGGTTAATCACAATCCTAATTGAAGATTCCCAATTTTGACTTATTCAAGATAGGGTTTAAATGTCTACATTATAGTGTATGTTTGGTTGCATAAACTCTAATAACGTTATATTTTTAATGAAACAATTATTGTTATGGTAAACGAATTTGTTAATGAAAATCTTGAAATAATTATCCTGTTTACATGAAGTATGAATCAGGCGAATTAGTTTTTAAATAAAAGAAAAAAATGTAATACACAGCATATAAAAGTAATATCTAACAATAATTGAGTAATTACTCTAGAAATAGCTAACCAAAAAAGTGTTTATAGGGATATTCAGTTTGCATATGTAGGTATGGTTCGCGTGTTTTTTTTTAAATTAAGTATTCAAATATCTGAAAGGATTTCTCAATATGATGCTTGCAATTATTGTACGTTAATAATGAAAATATCCGATCTCATGGGTGCCAAGTCAATTTATACTTTGCATTTTAATCGGCGATACGGGAAGTTCCTTTTATTCTTGTATTGCTCTTAACATAGATATTCAGTAGATAAAGTGGTTGTTGTTAAAACAAGAAGGTCTTTGTCTGGGGCACTGACTGCGTGGAATTTGGACAAAGCAAGTTTTATGCATGATTAGGTCAAAATTCGTTCATCTGTGGGCGATCTTTACCAGTCGTCTGCAATCTTACAAAACCACTGTGTGAGTCCGGTTTCTGGATATGAAATATTGTTATTTCGATAATCTGTGGCTCCCTGCGGAGAGATTCGGTAATTACGTCATCATGGAGCTCCCTGCTGGCCTCCTTGATTTATATCTCTTTAACGTTTGTACGGTCTGCTATTGCTACAAACACTGTAGTTTATCACTCCGAGATTGAGATCGAAGCCGTGGGCCATTTTTATCAATCAACTCGTTCGTTCGTGCGATGGCATCGACGCGATTTATATCCCATAAACTTCCCGACTCTCTCTTTCTTTTCTTCATTCACCACTTTTTACTGCTTTATTATGTCGAATCGCGTGCGCCTTGTAAACTCTTTCAACAACAACAACAACAACAACTACACTGTCACCACAAGGCCAAAATTATGTTCAGCTTTGCAGTCTCTTCACGCATTATTATCAACGAAAATAATATGTACGTTGGGCGTTTATTATGCTTTTATTCAAATTTTTAATAATTAAAAGAACTAAAATCACCGTTTCATATGCATACTTTTCAATAACTTATCGGTAATGAGGCGATTTTCCATATTTTTTTTATGACTTTTGCGGTAGGTAGATGTACCTAAAAACTGTAAATAGTTTTCAAAAGAAATGCGCGATGATATAAAAGAAATTGCCAGGAACATTTATCGAATGTAAATATCCTGTAAAATATCATATAGGTACGTACGGCATACCTACACATTATGTCATATCAAAGTGTTATTAATCAACAAACTTGTCGATAGGTTACTATTTTAACATTAAAACATTTAGTGTTCATTAATAATAATCATCGACCATAGTATTCTACTTAGGGTCTTCTAATTATTCAAGTGACATAAAGAAATTGAGATGTATTGACAACACTTTGCAACAAATTTACAGGTTGAATTACTAACTGAAGTAGAATACACAAATAAAAGTTAGTTTTTCCATTTCTATATAAAGGTATAAAGACATTTCATTTGATAAAAATCACCACACTTCGCATTACCCCATGCAAAAAAGGGAAGCTATAAGTTTAAAAACCTTTTCCCATTTAGGTGTCTAACACACTGGTGACGGGCTGAGAGTCTTTTGTATAGACAAAGTCCAAATTAACTTTTTCCTGAGTCACTGATAAAATTCCACTGTTAATGTTGATTTTAAGGCTTGAGTTATGAATTGTTTGTATCATCATCATCATCATCATAAGGTCGCGAGTCCTAAGACTGGTTGGATACGCACCTCCACTCCTTCCTATCCTGAGCTAATCTTCGCTTTTCCCTAAAACTAGAACAACCCACATCCTTAACTATTTGCGAACAGTAATCTAATCTAGGTCTACCTCTACCCCTCCTAACTCCTGTTTCTGCCTCTAATATGTCTCTGACTAGACCTTCATGCCTGAGAAGGTGTCCTACCAACCTATCTCGCCTATTTTTTATTGACTTCCATAGAGTCCTCTGTTCTCCTATTCTTTCCAATACCTCTTCATTTCTAACCTTTTCTACCCACGTTATCCTCATCATCCGCCTATAACACCACATTTCGAACGCTTCTAACCTTTTCTTTTCCGCCGCACCTACTGTCCATGTTTCGCACCCGTACAACGTCGTGCTCCAAAAAATACACGTTTAACAACCTTTTTCGAATTTCTAAATTAACCGTTCGCGAGCATAGAAGTGACTTCTTTTTATTAAAGGCGACACGACCCTGCGCTATCCTCTACTTTATATCCCAACTACTTCTTCCGTCCTGACTTACCCGACTTCCTAGGTATCTAATCAGCCACTTCTTCTAATTTTTCGTCTTCTATCTTTATATTAGCTCTTTCCCTACTTTTTCTTCCCTTGTATACCAGTATTTTTGTTTTATTTTTATTTATTTTCATACAGTACTGTTTTGTCAACATGAATTAAATTAACTCAGTTAACAGTGGATCTAGCAACTGTTTCTACCTATTATAATTCGTGTAAATTAGTGAACACGTTTTCTTATTGTTCCAGGGTGTCGTGAGACGGCCTTCATTTACGCGATAACAAGTGCGGCAGTCACACACGCGATAGCTCGTGCTTGCAGTGAAGGTTCAATAGACACCTGTAACTGCGAGTACAGCCACCACAAGAGTCGACCTAGAATGTATTCTAGTAGTCGAGGATCCGTTCCAGGAGTACGCGAATGGGAATGGGGAGGTTGTTCGGATAACATTGGATTTGGCGTGGAGTTTGCCAGAGAATTCGTCGATACAGGCGAACGTGGTCGAAGTCTGCGAGAAAAAATGAATCTTCACAACAACGAAGCAGGAAGAATGGTAAGCTCTCAGAAGCGGCTTGAAAATCTTCAATCGTTTTCATCTTGCTATTATAATATACACTTGAAAATCTTCAACCGTTTTCATTTTGCTATTATAATATACATATAGAAACACGACAGCTGGAAGTAGAGTTTAACTAATATTAAAACGTTTAAAAGGGTTGCGTAGGCCTACTTTTGATATCAAGGATGTTGTCGGTTAATCACAATCCTAATTGAAGATTCCCAATTTTGACTTATTCAAGATAGGGTTTAAATGTCTACATTATAGTGTATGTTTGGTTGCATAAACTCTAATAACGTTATATTTTTAATGAAACAATTATTGTTATGGTAAACGAATTTGTTAATGAAAATCTTGAAATAATTATCCTGTTTACATGAAGTATGAATCAGGCGAATTAGTTTTTAAATAAAAGAAAAAAATGTAATACACAGCATATAAAAGTAATATCTAACAATAATTGAGTAATTACTCTAGAAATAGCTAACCAAAAAAGTGTTTATAGGGATAGGTAACTATTTAGATTTTTCATCGGTAGCAGCGACTTTTGTCAGATACTTTTAGAATCATTCGTGAAGTCAGTTTGCTTGGGTAGGTCTAAATGTTTACATTGTAGTGTATACTTGGTTGCATTAACTGTAATAACGTGATAATTTTAATGAAACAATTATTGTTATGGTAAACCAATTTGTTAATGAAAATCTTGAAGTAATTATCCTGTTTACATGAAGTATGAATCTGGTGAATTAGTATTAAAATAAAAGAGAAAAACGTAATGCAAAACATGTAAAACTACTATATAACAATAATTGAGTAATTATCCCAGAAGTAACTATTCAGATTTTTCATCGGTAATAGCGACTTTTGTCAGGTATTTTTGGAATCATTCGTGAAGTCAGTTTGCTTTGTGATTTAAATCGAGGGGCACATCGCTTTTGAGACGGTCCGACGTTCTTGGATTATACCTACAGCATT
>NW_020440289.1:4636-5796 GCF_000699045.2 Agrilus planipennis | reverse complement strand
ACTTCCATAGAGTCCGCTGTTCTCTCTTACCCTTTCTAATACCTCTTCATTTCTAACCTTCTCTATCCACGGTATTCTCTCATCATTCACCTGTAACACCACATTTCGAACGCTTGTAACCTTTTCTTTTCCGACGCTCCTACTGTCCATGATTCGCACCCGACGCGCCTACCGTCCATGATTCGCACCCGTACAGCGCCGCGCTCCAAAGACACACCTTTAACAACCTTTTTCGAATTTCTAAATTAACCGTTCGCGAGCTTAGAAGTGACTTCTTTTTTATTGAAGGCGACTTCATCCTGCGCTATCCTCTGGTTTATATCCCTACTACTCCTTCCGTTCTAATTTATCGACTTCCTAGATACTTAAAATCGGTCACTTCTTCTAATTTTTCGTCTCCTATCTTTATATTCGCTCTTTCCCTCTTTTTCTTCCCTTGCATACCAGTGTTGATTATTCTATTATGATAGAAAAATTATTTAAATTAGGCATACGAAGCTCTAACTTAAAACGTTTTTTTTTTCTTATTTAACAGGTCGCTTTCAAATAGTTAGAATTCAGGGAAATTTTTCTGAACCATTTCAAGTTAATTCAGGGGTACCTCAAGGGTCTTACTTGGGACCACTACTTCTTTTTACTCTTCATTAATGATATAAATCAAGGTTTGAAACATTCTAAGTTTCTTTTATTTGCAGACGATATTAAATTATTTTCTATAATAAAATCCCCTCTTGATCAATCTAATCTACAGAAGGATCTAGATGTAATTATTAACTGGACAATTGCGAATAAGCTATCTTTGAATACTGAAAAATGTTCGGTATTAACTTTTTATAGAGGTCATAAATTTGAAACTAACTATCTTGCAAACAATATTTCTTTGGGAAGAGTTATAGAACAAAAAGATTTAGGTATAGTTTTTCAAGAGAATTTTGAATTCGATATTCAGTTGCAAAATACGGTTAACAAGGCTTTTAAAATCCTAGGTTTTTTAATTAGATCAGCCATTAAATTTAAGTTTGATACTATTGTTTATATGTACAAGACCTTGGTAAGACCTATAATGTTTTATAATTCTCAAATCTGGTCTCCACATTATTTAACCATGATAATGAAATTTGAAGTTTTTTAGATTCTTATCTTACAAAATTGGCAAACCC
>NW_020440289.1:0-1445 GCF_000699045.2 Agrilus planipennis | reverse complement strand
CAGTGTAAGTAATATTCTTAGCGCTATTGCTCTGTTCGGAAATGTTATTGATAAAAAGATATTGTAATAGGGTTTGTGGATCATTAGACTGCTTTTCTGCAAAATGCAACTTTAATGCAATGATTTCATTAAATAAATCAATATCGTCAATTCCTTATTCACTAGTTGAATCAGCTTTAAGTTTCAGATTTATATCTTTACAATGTTTCATTAACTCATCATTGGAATAATTAAATAAGTTATTGCTAAAAAAGCCAAATACGTCGGTAAATGTTTTTTACTCGTCGAAACTATCCTTTAAAGAAATTATTGTCTGATCTAACATTCTAAAATAAAAATATTTGATTTTTGGGTCTACTAAAACTTCATCACTGTGTTCATAGTGAAGTTGTGTCGATTTTTTTCTTGGACGAATTGTATTTATTACTGGAAAATCTGTTTCTACGATGAGTTCGTGAGCCACTTTGGAAGCTTCTGCTAACACCGTTTCAAAGTGTTCAGCCGTGTGATATTCTGTCAACTTATTAATCAACTTATTTGACAAATTTATGCAGATTTAAGTATTCATTGTTGGGCTCTGCATCATTTTGCTCAGAGCATCAATTTCGTTTAATTTACCATAATTACGATTCCTTTGCACTTCAGTTTTATAATGACGGATGATTCAATTATAATCACACTAGACAAGTTTAAATATCAATAATTTAGCCCAACCCCACCCCAAAAGAACTATTAACAAAATAATTGCAATTTAATGTGCCATCGTTACTATTTATCTACCATAGCACTGTTCGAATGCGTACAGGTACCTAACCTACCAATTGAAAAAGAAGTTCAAAAGGGATTCCCCTAACTTCGCCAGTCCTGGTTTTCATAGAATGACAGACGACGTTTGATATTGTACCCTAGTTTTAACGGATGCCAATAAATGACTGTATTAACGTCATTCGGTCGGATTTTTGTCCAAACTATGAAATATTTCTTATACTTAAGGTGGGGTGGGTATTATGACAATGATTTAAATTAAGCACGTAACGAGTCGCTTGATTTGCCGCCGCCCGTTTGCGGTGCACGCTCTGCACGCCCCCGCTTACGGCGGCCCTGATTAGTACCATAAGTTTCAATACGTACAATGTCAGACAACGTAGGGTGGAAAAGTGGTAGAGCCCTGATAAAACAACCAGTCAGTTGTCACTGTACTAGTGTGGGGTTAAATCGGCAATTCAAAAAGGATTAGTTATTAATAGGTGGTTTCTCTGGAGTACGGGTACGACTACGGTTTTCGAATCATTTTTCGTTTTGTTTATATCTAAATTTTGTATAGTTAGAATAAGGAAGAGGTCTGGCCAAATCGCAAAACTATTTAAGATTTCATAAAGTAAATACTGCGGTTTAGAAATCCTAATCGTGAAAGGTCCACACACTTAACCAAGGGTTAATTGCGG
>NW_020440288.1:0-5834 GCF_000699045.2 Agrilus planipennis | reverse complement strand
AATACAATATATATACATATCAAATTTTCTGTAAACTTGGTTTGCTCTTAAGTAAGATTGTGTTATTGGGCTGTTTTGTAGTCAATAAAACTTTAAATTGCAGTCGTTTTAACATTGTTCAATCAGATGCGTCTGGTTTCAGTTGTCTTATAATAACATCAGGAAGTACATTTGTTGGTTCGTTGCAAATGTAAAAGATTTCATTGAAACGACGACATAATGGGGCAAGGCGATTGTTACCGTTTTTTTATAAGTATTTTCAAACGGATTTGCCTCATCGAGCTCCCATAAGATAGATTTAATTTAAGTTTATACATGTGATAGATTTGCCCCGTGAGACTTATATGAAATACCCATAGGGCAATCCTCATTTTAGTATCTCCACTTTTTTTGGCGGGATTTTCATGAAGAATTTTCGGAAAATCCCTATAGCGGCTTGCCCCTTATTAGCTACATGATATGGGGAATGCCCCCTATAAATGCTAGTCGGATACATGACTATTAAAATTGAGTGTTGAGCAATTATTTAAAAAAAGTTGGTTTATTTGAGTTTATTAATAGGTTTATTATAGAAATATTTGATATTTTTTTTACATACATATTGAATTTTTGTTGTGAAATAAATAATATGAGATTTTTGCGTGAAAATAGAATTTTCGAAATAAACTTGCTAAACTGTTACACTAAATTTAATTTAGATGTGTTTGAAAACTTTATAGACTTGCAAAAATGTGTACTTGGAATTTTGCTATGTGTAGTAGTATTTTAGTGGCGTATGAAATCGTTCAGTTGTTTGTAGACAACACTAATACCAGAGCAAGTTGGTGTGAGAAACATCCATAAAATAACGAATGGCCATGATTTCAACTGCCTAAGTTAACGACTAATAAAAAGAACATAAACGTCCGGGTAGAACATAAAGCATAGCAGTGCGTGTGCCGCCAAGATAATACTACGGAACTAGCCGGAGGTGACCCATTATATTTCCGCAAAAAAAAAAATTGAAAACGTTTTCTTTTTCCCTGTTTTTTTTTCGATTCCTGCTAGGAAATCGTTATCAGAAGATTTGGAATTCTGAAAGGTAAATAGGCGGAGGAAGTTCTTCACACAACATTTGAGCCAACTGTTGAAAATTAATGTGAAAGAGGGTTTGTCATAAATTGGTCCACGCATTGAACGGTTACAAACCGATAAACCGATACGCTTTCCAAGGTCAACTGTAAATCTAAAAAAAAAAACGGTTTCAACCACAAAAGCTATATACAAACCAGTGGCGACTCGTATCTTTTAAAATACATGCAGAGCTGCAAAAAACCGAATGCAACTAAACATGGAATTAGGTACAGTATGCCCTGGAATATTCCTGAGAATTGATGGCGGGAAATGTGCCAAACAATACGAACATTTTGAATTAAGCTTAGATATACTAAAAAAGAGACGAGCGTGAACACATAAAAAGTAAAATTTCTTTAGATTGTAGGTATATTAAAGTGGTATTAACCAATTACTAAACACCAGAAAAATACAACTTTATTTCGAGCGGACGAATGCAGAATATTGGTTTAGNTATTTTTTTATTGAATTTTATTTGAATTATAGTGTATGAAAATTGACAAAATAATCAACTTTCAAGCCCCATAACTTTTTATGGGCGTGAGACCGCTGCAAATTTTTTATGGGGTTTTGCTCACGTGAGCACCCTCTTTCGATCCCCCCTACTCCCTTTGTGCCCCCACTACCCCCCCCTTCTAACCCCCATAACTTTTTATGGGGGTGAGACCGCCACGAATATGATACAGTGGTAGGGGAGACCTCCTATTTCGATCCCACCCACCCCCACCTCGTTGGGGGGAGGAGGCCATCATCTATACATTTACCGTGTAAATACATGCAGAGTTGCAAAAAACCGAATGCAACTAAACATGGAATTAGGTACAGTATGCCCTGGAATATTCCTGAGAATTGATGCCGGGAAATGTGCCGAACAATACGAACATTTTGATTTAAGCTTAGATATACTAAAAAAGAGACGAGCGTGTGTTACTGTACACACATAAGAAGTAAAATTTCTCTAGATTGTAGGTATATCATAGTGGTATTTCTAAAAAAAAATTTGCTGAAACTGTTGCATTAACCAATTACTAAACACCAGAAAAATACAACTTTATTTCCAGCAGACGGATGCAGAATATTGGTTTAGTTTTGGTAAACACTTTTACGCTTGCACCATATACACAACTGCAGAGGGGAATTACAAATTAAAACAGACAAAGACAAACGCGATCTACTGACAATTTATCGAAATGGCATTTTTCGGATTATCTGTTGCTATTAACAGGTTGGCTTCTAAAGCTTTTTGGACATATCCACCAGGGGCTACACGTGACGTGTAACGTGACGCGTGACGTTCCACTTTCGGTTTCATTTCCTAGTAAATTTCCTTTTTACCATCCATAAAGAAGTTTCACTTCAATAAGTATTTTCGAGACTTCTGAACATAAAAAGTAATTGTAAAATGCAAACGTACCCACCGCCCTGGCACCGCAAATGCGAACAACTAAGATGTGTGCAGACCCGTTCTAACTCTTCCCTATTTGAGAACGGATGGGGAGCACTAGACCTTTAGAATTTCCACCAACGCCACCATTGTAATGGCAAGAAAAGTTTGCTTAAAATCTGTAGTATTTTGCTACATTTTGGGGAATTCAAAAATGCTCAACCAGGTCCATATGGATATCGACTTGCCCAAATGCAGCCATCTCTACGTGGTAGTCACTGAATTAAACTGAACAAAAGTTCATGGTAGTCGGTATTCAGACGCGGATTGCGATTTCGATCTCATTGGGTGCCCATTAGGACGTCGTAGACACTTCCGGCAAAATACATACGCATAATAAGTGAAATAAAAAAGAACAAGTAGGTTTATTTTGAGTATTTCAATAAAATTAAGAATTATTGTAATTCAAACACTGTACGAAAACGAGATTTGGTATAAATACGTTTGTATAGGTACAATGAGCTTCAGGAAATCCAACAAGTGGTCGTACAGCCAGATGTCCATCTTATAGTAACCTGTGTTAAAGAAGACCTTTTCATTATTAGTTATGCAGTTATCCGTATTTGGATTCTTCAAATCTTTTTATTTAAGTAGATTTTACTGCTTTTTTAAGTTCTTGCACTTGAGCATATAAATATAACGATATTTTCTTTAAAACAGGATTTTGTGGGTAGGTACTCACAAATTTTATTAGTCTCTACTTTTCTCTACAAAATAAATCGATATTAATTCGTAAATCGAATTGTCGGAATTTCGCCATTGAAGAATGTGAGTCACATAAAATTGGGCAAAACGTCAGAGAGGACGGCCGACGTATTTCGTCCGAAACGGGCACTGTCCTACTTTAATTAATTCATGCGGGAAAATCAATAGAAAAGACATTCATCGCACACACACACAATGCGACGTACCTACACGCGCACAGAGATAAAACGGGAACAGAAACTCTGACGTGTCGGATGAACTGCCATCTAGCATGCCATGATGATGCGGGTTACTGGCTACTGGTAATTGTTGATGCCTGCTCCTGCTCCGCGCGCAAACCCTCCTCTCATCATCATAGCACACTAGACCGGACCCGGAGCGCGCGAGAGCGCACAATAAAAATACATCACTTGCCAAACACAGGTGACAAATGAAACAGTGCATCTTTGATTTATAATGTAATAAATCGACGTGTTATTTATTAAGAGAACTGAGCGTTTCGGACGCCCGATGCAATTTAATCCTTTTTTGGCGTGCGATAACGTAATAAACGGATGTCCTTGTAAAAATTCTCTGCTCCACAACAACGTCCTCCGTTTTAATGATTACTGAAAAAAATATTTATGTGCTACTGTTGGTGAATAGTTATTTTTAGATACAGGGAAGAGGTTTCAATAACAATTAAGTACATTAAATAGAGGAATGTTACAAAACAAATGAAAATGTTTTTTGTTTACTTTATATAAAGCTGACGCTCAGTTTGAGAAAGACTAGCGGTTAGGTAATAACTTTTTGCATGAGGTAGTGTAGTGTGTAACCCATCTTTCAGTAAGTTTCAACCCTGTCAAAGACTTATTAATGTCGAATACTAGGTCTGCCATCTTACACCCTTATGAAAAACTTAATTAAATTAATATCGGTTAACTTGGAAATCCAAAAGTTATTAGTAAAAGCGTATGTTTGGAGCACGGCTTAGTATGTGTGCGGACCGTAGGTACACTGTGAAAACTACAGAAAGGGAAAAGTTATCCATAAGGAATAGAACGAGGATGGTTGACAGAACACCTTCTCAGACATGAAGGGATAAGTTAGAGACACATTAAAGATATACAGCAGTTATAAGGTGCAAAGGTATATAAAGATTAGATTTTTGTTCGGAACTGGTTAGAGATGTACTCTAGTTTTCAGGGAATGTTAAGATTGACTTAAGATAGGAATAAGTGGAAGTGCGTGTCTAATCGTAGTTTTGGGTCTGAGGACTTTATGATAATGAATCTGGAGTGATAGGTACTGCATGTAGTCTGTAACCTTCAACGAAAGTACTTCTCGTTGCCCTAGAATGTTAAGGTTTGACATAAAACATAAAATTTAACTAATTTTTAATAGTTACTTAATAGTTTACCCAATTTTTTGTGGCAAAGCTTCTTATCAACGAAGATCATTTATTTACAGCGATGGCGCCTTCGCCTTATTATTGTCTATTGTAGGACCTTTTATTATTCAATTGTGAAATATAATACTATTAAACCGGATTGCGGTTTAACTTGATGAAATGATTAAAACCGTCCAGTTTTTGTTCGACAATATAGTAGTAGCTTATCACTTGTAAATTTGTGAAAATATGAAATCCAATATTGAAGTCATAAATAATATGACAAATATAAAGTAGGATTTATTTATTCACTGTCGGTATTACAGCATGTAACATTAATAAACCTTATGATAACTTGGGTAAAGTTACACCGACGCCCATATATCAGAAAGGCGTTAAACTGTACTAATTAAAAGCTAATTTATTGGCGAACTATTGATAAATGTTACGCAATATCCAAGTGTAAGGCTCCTACTAAGTGATTTCAACATTATTGAATCATCCAATATTGCTTTCCCTCTTATCTTCAGTACAACTACTTTACTAATCTCGTTAATAGAGAAAAACATTAATACTTATTCAACAAAATTTGTAATAACATTTTATTATAACAACGAGGTGATGTAGGAATTTGATGTGCAACATCGGAAATTAACCGGTAACTAATAAAGTGAAAATAAATTGAAAAAATGTGGACAAAAATAACGTTAAAAACAAACTATTTAGATATTTACCATTTACCACAAAATTAGGCACATAGTACTTAACTAAACGTAAGGGAAATTCTTCCAACGAAATTTCATATTTCTTGAAGTTTTTTCTATCTGGCTTCCTTATATGTCTAGTCAACTAAGACTTCGTCCTAACTAAGAAAGAATTCAAACTAAAAAGCTACTTATATAACTATTTTTTTATTGCCCTTATTCTACAAAGTAATGCGCTCAGTTCATGTTCAGGAGTTGAAAGACGCATTTGCTTTAGGAATGCCGATCGTGTTTTGGAAATGATGAATGTTCATAGCAGGGACTGTGGCCGCGTAGTTCTTTATTCTACGCCTACTAATTAAACGGCGACTCGTAATGTATTGGACCACCCAGTTTATGGGACGCCGCTTAACCTCTTTGATCACGTGATAATAACCAGATCTGATTATAATGGCCTGAGAATCGTAGTTCCAATAATTGAGAGAATGTTACTTCT
>NW_020440287.1:4639-5847 GCF_000699045.2 Agrilus planipennis | reverse complement strand
TCCATTTTCAATTCAAATTTCTTCTATCCCCTGAATATTAATATGATTGCTGACTAACCGAATGATAGGTGTTAGTTTGGAATTCTATAAACATTTACAGGAATATAAACCTCGGTATACTCAATAGAAGGTTGGACACATAAGTTGGAACAAAAGGGGTAGTGAGTGGAGATAAAATAAGTAAAAAGTTGAAATAAGAAAAATTATTTCAATTGAAGAATACTAGATCCCAATTCCCGCTCTTTTAATTGCTGAGGTCATAAATATTTATTTCGTTAAAAAAATTAATTGACCTTCTAATTTCTTTGAAGATCAAAATTGCGGTTACTGATTTCTTCTTAGAACTTCAGCCTTAAATTTTTCCGATATAATGAGAATTAATCGAGATTTTTCATGTTTCCCGCAGTAAGGATAATATTTGTCCACTTCACCTTTATCCACGTTCCCTTTTGTTCCAAATCACGTGTTCGCCGTTCAGGTACTCGATTAATTATAAATTTTTAAGTACTATCGCCATGATATCACTACATAGTATAAAACAAAGTCGCTTTCCCGCTGTCTGTCCCTATGTATGCTTAAATCTTTAAAACTACGCAACGGATTTTAATGCGGTTTTTTTTTTAAAGATGGAGTAATTCAAGAGGAAAGTTGATATGTATAATACATACATAATATAGTAGGGAAACACTGATGATTTTAGAGGTTTCTAACGTGATGTCGTAAATATACACATTTTTTGCGCTTACATTGCAAACGCTGGCTGAACCCTACGAGATAGATCAAAATAATGTACTACAATATTGTACATCTTAAAAGGGTCTACAAAAAAGTCCGGGATGGTATATGTCTATCTCTTAGGGATAACCCACAATAACCATCTTAATCCTTTATTTTTTATGAGAAATAATGACTTATTTACGAAGCGATTGTAGGCAATACAGCATTAATTCTTATCCAATTAAGTACCTTAAATACATTGTGCATTTAATATAGATCAATATGCCCTACAGCATGTAATTTAAATGAATATTTTCGAAAATATTACAGATTTAAAATGCGGTTTGTATTGTCTAATGACAAAAAAACTATGAATGTTGCATATAAAGACATTCTGTAGTATATTTAGTATGTTCAGGGGGTATCTTTTGAAGATTTCCCCTTCTCGATAATAATCTAAACAAAACAAAAATATACATATTTAGTATCAG
>NW_020440287.1:0-2734 GCF_000699045.2 Agrilus planipennis | reverse complement strand
CTTTTTAGAAACAAGATTATTCAAATTTTAACTCCGTTATTACTAGCCTATTTTTTCACCGTTCTTAGTGAAAATGTTTTAACTATTGAATATTATAATATTTGTTGTCAATTTATTGTAGTTAAATAAAAAGTTAGTTTTCTATAGAAAATAGTAAATAATTAATTATGTGAAACACAATTTGATTTGATAAAGCTATTAAAAATTGGTAGTGAAACAAAACAGGCGCTAAATTAATTAAAAATCCAATCGGAAACGACAAAGCTTAACCACTTTTAAAACCATTAAGAATCAGGACCTCTTGAAAAAGCTGAAATGATTTTATTTATCACCTGATTTTTAATATTAAGCTATTTTTTTGGTTAACAACCAGTAACAATAAGTTTCAAAAGGTTCCAAATCAAATTTTCAAAACTTTTTGTGGAAAACTACTTTTTTACACGCTGTAACCCCCGAAATTCCTTAAGAAAACATGTTTGTATAAGAATCATAGTTCCCGTGAGTCAATAATAACAATAAAAATGTATGAATAACACTTTGATGTTCACTACGCGATTATTTCCCCGTCGATACCAATACTTACTTCCGGAGACTTCGATGGTGGAACGGACAAGTAAACTTTCATTTCACGTTTCACGAGCTGCAAAGTGAACAGTTGTGCGAGAATGTTGCTGCGACGATAGTAACAAAAAACACTTGTAAACTTTAAATAATAGTAACATGTGAAAGTTTATTTTTTTTTCTGTTCGTTTTGTTAGTTCGTTTTAATTACATATCGTGCAAGTAACTTTTGTACCTAAAGTGACAAACATGGGCGTTACAAATCACAGGAAGTTTTCAATTGAAAACACCCACGTATTAGCACAATTTTTACTTCTGGTTATTTTTGCCAATAACCAATGGGTAAGTTGAAAATGTAATTTTCTTATTTTGGACTACCCTGAAAACATTTGAAGAACGTCGGTTGTTAGTTCCATTATTGGCAACAATCAGATGAGCTTTTGTTCTGAAATATTTGACTTAGAATCATTGTGTAGAAGTAACAAATGTTTGAATTAGCTTTTTAGTAATTAAAAAAGCCAATTCCTTAATATTCTGTTTCCACATTATTGTTGTACATAGTAAAAACAGGTGACGTAGATTTCATACGTAAAATATTCAGGTACGTCACGTTTGAATCTACTTAACATTAGTTAGTCACACTTGTATCTATGAATATTAGTTATGGATACGTAGTAAATTCGTACTAATTACCATAAATTTGTACGTTTATGCTGTATCTAATAAATCTCCAAATTAATTTTTTGCAAATTGGTAGAATTATCTTAATTACTAATCTACTTCCATGCCATTGGCTTGTGCAGATGCATAAACTGCTATCTTTGTAGGTACATACATGTGTTCAGATTTGTACACATGTAGGCATAAGTGGGCAATTTTTTATGTAAATATATAAAACACCTAATGCAATTTACATATGTGTTTATTTATGTATGTTGATAGGTATCTATTTTAAATGCATGTGTATATGGGTAACTAAAATTAGTTGCAACATGCTTGCTGGCTAGCGAAAACCTTTGTGCTCAAGGTTGTCACCTACATCTATTATAAAAAAATTCATTCAAAACTCCTTTACCGAGAGATATGCAATGTCGAAATGATTATTAATATTCGTATCAATAATGATGATAATAATGGACAAAGATTTATAAATTTCTTAAGCTTGAATATAAATAGAAGTATGATTTCGAATTTTGTAAATCTGTTTATGAATACAAGGTAGTTACTCTCCAAAAAAGGAATGAATTGATTTTAAGATTATTTGGAAATATGATTGAGTGAGAGAGAAATAGTCGCTATATCACGTAAAATTTTTCAGACCTACGCCCTCTTATAAAATTAATTGACAAAACCTTTTTAAACAAATGAATTAAAGTAAATTTTGGCCATTAACATTATATCTGGTAGACTAACTGCGAACAGATTCTAAGAACATATTATGAACAACTGTAGGGATAGATATACAGGGGTAAAAGATTAGTATGCTTAGATTTGCAGATGATATAGCAGTATTAGCATCTAGCAAGGAATAATAATTAGAGATAGCTTTGAATAAAATGGATAAAATGGAAGCGGTATTGGCAAAACAGTATTGTAAGAAAATAAATAAAAGTAAAACAAAGATACTGGTATGCAAGGGAAGAAAAAGTAGGGAAAGAGCGAATATAGAGATAGGAAACGAAAAATTAAAAGAAGTGGCCGATTTTAGGTATCTAGGAAGGCAGATAAGTCAGGATGGAAGGAGTAGTAGGGATATAAAGCAGAGGATAGCGCAGGGTCGAGTTGCCTTCAATAAAAAGATGTCACTTATATGCTCGCGAACGATTAATTTTAAAAATTCGAAAAAGATTGTTAAAGGTGTATGTTTGGACTGCGGCGCTGTACGGGTGCGAAACGGTAGACGTTGTGGAAAAGAAAAGGTTAAAAGCGTTCGAAATGTGATGTTATAGGCGAATGATGAGGATACCGTGGATAGAGAAGGTTAGAAATGAAGAGGTTAATAAAATAATTCGAAGTGGTCTGTATTCTGTTGAAACTGCCAGACGCGGATCGCGATTTGTAGTATTTTCTAAAACGCGCTGTTAACACAGCAGGTAAAAGTTGGTCTGTGTTCTGTCGGAGCTGTCTGCGACGCGCTGATGAGATCCAAAAAGATCGAAATCGCGATCCGCGT
>NW_020440286.1:0-5873 GCF_000699045.2 Agrilus planipennis | reverse complement strand
AAGGATGTGGGCTGTTCTAGTTTTAGGGAAATGCGAAGTTTAGCTCAGGATAGGAAAGAGTGGAGGTACGTGTCCAACCAGTCTTAGGACTGACGACCCTATGATGATGAGTAAGTAATAGTCTGACAGGCATGGAGGTCTAGTCAGAGACATATTAGAGGCAGAAACAGGAGTTAAGAGGGGTAGAGATAGACAAAGATTAGATTACTGTTCGCAGATAGTTAAGGATATAGGTTGTTCCAGTTTTAGGGAAATGCGAAGATTAGATCAGGATATGAAAGAATGGAGGTACGTGTCCAACCAGTCTTAAGACTGACGACTTTATGATGATGAATGTTAACCTATTAAATCAAAATATCGTCATGGTTACTACAATGTAATTGACGTACTACCTGTGTATATTACAATAATACCTAGACACATCTCATTGCTTACCCCATGATCGCCTTTAATCCCATAGTTTATGAAATATATAACATATTATGTAACTATAGGAATATAACCACATCATTATCTCGATAATGTTTGTCAATTAACTGATAAAATCATTCCGTTCTATTCTACCAATATTTTTATTTTAGTAAGTTACGTATCTTTAAGTTTCTGGACTGATTAAAATTTACGACAAAACTTTTCATTTCTTGTCGTTACATGAAAGTCGTTGATTTTTGCCAATTACAACTCAAACCGAAAGCGCGTTCGCCAAAACCCTATATATACCAGTAATTTTCTTATCTTTACAAGTTAAAGGCTGCGGAGAGGATCACATCCGGCGCCATCCTAACATCCTACGACATAAACCAGAACACAGCAATAAAGATGAAATCTCGAAAATGGATACTGAATTTCAAATCCTGCCCTTCTCCCTCGCAACCGTCGCAACTCGAAGAATGACGACGAATCTACACTAATTAGTTCATTAATAGCTTTGTGATTTGGCAGAAGTTCGCCACACAAATTTATCTATCTCTATGTGCAGACTCTTTGATGGTTGAAGTGGAAAATAATTTTGCTCATTAATATTTGACTTATAACTTCTATTCAGGTATTCGGCTAATCGTAACCGTCTCTTTTAATAACATTTAGGGAGAATACGGTTGGAAAATTGTAAAGCGTGTTATCAATAATAGAAATCAAACAAATGAAACATTTTTTTTTACAAAAATGGACATTATATGAGAATTCATTTAAAAAACAAGTCTGTTGAAAACCCTTGCGGTTTTATAAGTTACTATTATATAAGCGCAATTATTTATTATAAATATAGATGCCATTTTAACACAAACTATATGTTAACAGTTGTAATAGTCTAGACTGAGGTAAAAACACTTATTCATCGAAAAATATTTGGGACTTATACTACATTGTGACCCGTAACTTTTGGTCACTATTTTTTCAGGCCTTAAAGTTGCACAAACTACCCTTTTTTTTATGTTTTTTCAATCTATATCCCAACATAACAGTTGTAATGAGAAAAGTTCTACATAAAAGTTATAGATAACTCAAATACGTTCAATTTGAGCCTCGAAAACTTCAATTCCGTTCAGTATTTATTGCGGAAAATAGCGAAAAACAAATGAAAATTGTCATCTTATCGCAAAAATAACATTTTTAATATCTTTAAGGCATTATGTTATTTATTAAAGTCCTATCGATCAATTTGTTTATCCCAAGACGTCAAATATGTATTGCACTGAATTTTTGTTATTAAAATCATCGAGACTTTTTTCAAGTAGGATTTTCTTCTTTTAGACTTATGTTTTCAAATTCTAATGAAAAACATTGCCAAAAGATTTTAACCCCTTATTAATATCTTTTTAAAAGAGAGTACTATTTTATTATAAAATTTTAGAGCTGAAGCGTCCCCTAGATGCATAGTAGGCTTTTCTCACTTAAAAACATCGAAAGCTGGTATTAAAATAAATAGAAAATAATGATCTTCTACGACCAATACGCTTCGAGTTCGGATATTTTCTTTAAGAAGTCGTAGCCGCTTTAATTAAGTATAACAATAAATAAATGACTTCGATGACTTTCGACAGTTATAGACTTAAGAGAATCCTACCTGAAAAAAGTATGTGTTTAAAAAAAAGGTAGAGAAATAAATATTCGACATCTCAGAATTAACGTATCTCGGCAACAAATTGACAGATCGAGTTCTACAAAATTTAATTCGATTAAAAAGTGAAAGAGCTTCGTCTTAGTACGAAGGCGCAGAAGGACCAAAAATATATTTTTTTTTTAAATTTCAACATGTAACTGGAAATTTAGACTTGTAATTCGATATTTCAACTTGTAACTAAATGCTTATTGATTCGCTTGAAACCTGACGTAATCTAACTTAATACCAACCTAACCTAAGGCAATTTTCAGAAAAGGCAAAAATACTATAACACTCATTTTGTTCCTGTTGTCTTTAAATACTGTAACCTTATGATTACAATCACAATCGAATGAAAGCTTTAAGTTCAATAAGCTTAGGATTATAATTATAGGGTAGGTAATGACAACATAAACGAAGTGAGTGCTGTCGTATATGCTATTTTATACAAGGTTGAACCAAACCTAATCTAACCCAATAGGCAATTTAATCCCAGACAACAATCGTCACAACACTGGTGAGTAAAACTATAATTCGGTCTGAAAAACCGTCGTCTAAATGAGCTGTAAGTTCCAAACGTTTCATCGGCAATTACGACTGACATCTTCAGTGTTACTGCATTGACAACGTCGGCCCTGAAGATTTCAGCTACAATTGCTAACGAAACGTCTGGACCTAATAGTTTATCTACGATACCAATGATTTCGGCCGTTAAAGTCTATAATCTTATACTGATAGGTATCTCCATACTAAACTTTCAAGTTGCAAGTCAAAATTTCGAGTTAGAAGTTGAATTTCTGAGTTGCAAGTCGAAATTTCGAGTTACAAATCGAAATTTTGAGTTGCAAGTCAAATATTCTAGTTACAAGTCGAAATTTTGAGTTGCAAGTGGAAATTTCGAGTTAGAGGCCGAAATTTCAAAAAGAGATCGTGTTTGGCCCTTTTACGCCTTTATTTATATTACTACCTTAAAAACATAAAAAAGGTTATTTTTACAGAATTATCCTTTTTATTCCCCACCCCCTCCCACAGCCTGGACCATAACTTCAATTTTATCATGAACGGAATGAGATTTATTTTTCAATCACAACAAAAAAATGAGATACCTTCTGTACCTTCTTTATTAAACGCAGTAACATTGTGTTTCATTAGTGAAATTTTGTAACTCTATTAATAACAGGTCAATTGAAAAGTCCCCGGCCTAAAATAGTAAAACACATTTTTTTTGCAAAATTCGTTTTTTTTATTCAACATAATTCCCTTCAAAGGTGATACACTGATTATAGCGATCCTCCAACTTTTCGATACTATTTTTATAGCACGATTTGTCCTTTGCTTCAAAATAGGCCTCAGTTTCGGCCATCACCTCTTCATTCGACGAAAATTTTTTACCAACGAGCATTCTTTTGAGATTTGAGAACAGGAAGTAGTCGCTGGGGGCCAGATCTGGAGAATACGGTGGATGCGGAAGCAATTTGACCCCAATTCATGAATTTTTGCCATCGTTTTCACTGACTTGTGAGACGGTGCATTGTCTTGGTGAAGCAGGACTTTCTTTTTCTGCAAATGCGGTCGTATCTCGGCGATTTCGTCCTTCAAACGGTCCAATAATGCTATGTAATAGTCGCTGTTGATGGTCCTTCCTTTTTCAAGGTAGTCTATGAAAATTATTCCACGCGCATCCCAAAATACAGACGCCATAACCTTGCCAGCCGACTGTTGCGTTTTTGCACGCTTTGGAGCGGGTTCATCGTGGGGTTCATCGTGTGCAGTCTGTCGATTGGACTTCGGAGTGAAATGATGGAGCCATGTTTCATCCATTGTCACATATCGACGCAAAAACTCGGGTTTATTACGCGTGATCATCTTCAAACACTGCTCTGAATCATCAACTCGTCGTTGTTTTTGGTCAAAAGTGAGCTCGCGCGGCACCCACTTTGCACAGAGCTTTCTCATGCCCAAATATTCGTGAATGATGCGATGTATACGTTCCGTTGATATCTGTAGAGTGTCTGCTATTTCATTCAATTTCAATTTACGGTCATTCAAAATCATTTTGTGGATTTTTTTAATGTTTTCGTCCGTAACAGCCTCTTTTGGGCGTCCACTGCGTTCACCGTCTTCGGTGCTCATTTCACCACGTCTAAACTTAGCATACCAATCCTTGATGGTTGATTTTCCTGGGGTAGTGTCCGAAAATTCGTTATCAAGCCAAGTTTTTGCTCAACTGTATTTTTTCCCTTCAAAAAGCAATATTTTATCAACACGCGAAATTCCTTTTTATCCATTTTTTTCACAATAACAAAGGTTGCTTCACTAAAAATGCTATAATTCACAAACTAATGATCCGACAGCCGTCAAATTTATAGACGCGTCTTTTGAAGGTTAGGACTAACTGAAAATCATATGGATTTAGTTCTGGTGCCGCCATCTATGTGTCAGGCCGGGGACTTTTCAATTGACCCTAGTACAACACATCAATTTTCTTTTGTTCATAACCTTAATATGTCTTAATATTTCCACCAATATTATTAGTGTTTTCCAATTGTCAAGTGGGTATTTGCCCTCCCCGCTTATTTTATTATCCCGTTTCACCTTTATAGTTCTACGACATGATTAAGGAATGGATAGCGAAACTCATCAAGGAAGGAAGCTCGTGGTTGTAAATCGCAACCTAATTGACTGCATGACAGCACCTTCGATCGTCAATTATCTAAATTAATGAAAGCCGGCGAATTAAGACGGTTGGTTTATGAAGTCGGGCTACAATAACTCGAGTTCGGTTCTAATAACACTGCTCTCGCACCCATCAAGCACCCACCCATCGTCATCGTCATCGTCATCGTCATCGACCTCTCATGAATTAGCGAACTACTATGCCGAGTTATTTAATTAAATCTAACTGTGAACAATGTTTACTAAGACGTTATTCAACTAAACAAGAATCAACAACAACGTTCAGAATCTAATTAGTACATTCATTGGTTTGTACGCGACGGCTGCAATGATCAGCCTTTTGGCCATTTATCTCGCTAATTATGGGCAACGGAAAATTAATGCCTTAACCCTTCGTTCCGACACATTCTTGAATATTGGTAGGGAATTTTACGAACTGTAATTAAAAACATTTTCTAAAGTTTGAGATATTAATGTGAAAATTCATTTTTCAATGCTTTTTTTCCACCAATACTCTGATCACTAAGCATGGTGCGTAAAGCCAAAGGTCCCGGGTTAGACTCCCGGCGAGGGTGTGACAATTACAACAAATTTTCCCTCATTAACCTAAGGTAGTTTGTAGTGGATAAAAGAATTCATCATCATCATCGTCGTCAGTCCTACGACTGGTTGGACACGTACCTCCACTCTTTCCTATCCTGACCTAAACTTCGCATTTCCCTAAAACTAGAACACCCCACATCCTTAACTATTTGCGAACAGTAATATAATCTAGGTCTACCGCTACCCCTCCTAACTCCTGTTTCTGCCTCTAGTATGTCTCTGACTAGACCTTCATGCCTGAGAAGGTGTCCTACCAACCTATCTCGCCTACTTTTTATTGACTTCCATAGTCCTCTGTTCTCCTATTCTTTCCAATAACTCTTCATTTCTAACCTTTTCGACCCACGTTATCTTCATCATCCGTCTATAACACCACATTTCTAATGCTTCTAACGTTTTCTTTTACGCCGCGCCCACTGTCCATGTTTCGCACCCGTACAACGCCGTGCTCCAAACATACACCTTTAGCAACCTTTTTCGAATTTCTAAATTA
>NW_020440285.1:5901-9063 GCF_000699045.2 Agrilus planipennis | reverse complement strand
TCTGTGAGAGACTCGAAATCTCTGAATTAACAACTTTATCGTTCGAGTCTCTCTTACAGAAACTTTGAGAGATCCATAAAAACACCTAGGCAAAAACTGAGAGACTGTGAAAGAATGTGAGAGACGCTCTCAGAGATGCTGAAAGACTCTGAGAGGTTGGAGAGAGACTGAAAATTTTTGTCTAGGGTAAGGATGTGGAATGTTCTAGTTTTAGAAAAATGCGAAAATAAGCTTAGGATAGGAAAGAGTGGAAGTGCGTGTCCAACCAGTCTTAGGATTGACGATTGTTAATTGATGAACATAACTCGGTGTGGAATTGAGTTGTTATCAATTGCTTATAATTCCAATTAAGTGATTATAGGTAGTTTATAGTTTATAGGTTGAAAATTGTTACGGATAAAAAATAACGCACTATTTCTTCACTAACAATAACACTGAACTTTATTAAATAATTCTAAAAATGCACTATGTCAATAAAATAAAATTAATTGTTGAAGAAATACGCGTACAAAATATATTATATCCCGCGGAGAGTATGTTTGTTGAGATGCTGTTTTGTGCGAGTGACAATGAACGACTGCTTTTAGAGGAAAGCATTTTAGGTTTTCGGTAAACAAAAAAAGACTAATACGAAATGTACGAGCAAAAATAGCCCTTAAAGACACAAAATAGAGCAACAAATCATTCAAGGAATTACTGAGAATTCGAACTTGCCGGACCGTCATAAAAATGGTTAGTGAAGGGTCTCGACAAAAATTACCTGCGGGTGAATAGTGAGGCTATTTTGAACGTTGAAAAGTTTTGAAAAAAGATTCGTTAAACTGAACATACTCCCCCCGTTGAGAGGCAAATGCCGATCAAATAGTAGATGTTCAATAGTTACAATAGATTCGCTAGCTATATTAATTTAGATTAAAAATAACATATTGAATTTGAATTAAAACAAAATTAGAAAATGAAGAAAATAAATATTATGATGCTTCAATGGACTTGATAAATTTATCTTCAGCCTGTTGAATTGGCAGTGGTGCTACCTTTTGCACGCTGCGGTCATATTCCCCCTTGGCGGTTTTGATTCTGACGACTCTTACAATACCGTCATCACCTGGATAAGTAGCTGTTATCTTTCCCAGACTCCATTGAAGTGGAGGGAGGTTGTCTTCTTTTAGTAAGACAAGTGTCCCAATTTCGAGGTTTGGAAGTTGTTTTTTCCATTTATGGCGTGTAGTCAATTCATTTAGGTATTCTTTTGACCATCGGGACCAAAAATGTTGACGCATCTGTTGTATGTGCTCCCAGGTTGACAATCTATTAACTGAAACTTCTGAAAAATCCTGACTAGGNTTTTGTAGTAACACGCTTATTTAATACGTACAGTGTACAGTCACTGAAGGAAGTATTGGACGATTTAATACGGTTCATCTCCAAATTGGTATAGACAACCAAAATGGCTTTCCTTTTAGAATACTTCCCATATTAAAGGGATACTCACTATCAAAATTAATGTAATTTTATAAAAATAGGTATGGAATGACATACTAGCTTTTTACATCATCAACCCAAGGTCGTCCGTTTGAAGACTATGGTCATTCTACTTCTTTCTACCCCGAGTGAATCTTTAAAAATAAAACATCTCAAATCTTTAATTACTTGCCAACAATAATCTAATGTAGGATTTTCTCTGCCTCTCTATCTCCTGTTTTTTTTTCTAATGTATCTCAAACTACCCTTTCATGTCTCAGGAGATGCTCTATCTTCCCATTTCTTCTTGTCATTTGTCCTTACTGTCGTCCATAGCGCCTTAGGTTTTTTTCCCAATGCCTTATCCCCTATAACACCATTCCTTCAACGCTTGTATCTTTTTTATATAATATTTTTGCTGAAGAATGAAAATGTAACTTAATTAAAAAATGAAAACATAAAATCTGAGTAAAAATAGTGCAATATGGTGAATATCATCACAGGGATTTCGCAAGGTTTTTTGTCCTAGTAAAAATATACAAAATTCTGCGAAAAGCAATCATCTGTATCTAACTATACACGAACATGTATTGAAACTCAAAAAGTCCTTGAAACAATATTTTCCAGTGGAGTCACCCAGTCACAGGATAGCCAGTGATTGTGAGTACAGAATCTATTCATAAATCAAACTACATCATCAATGTTAATTATGTCGGAGTATGAGAACCATCAATAGTAAGAATTAATCCTCCTTAAAACAAAAATTCGAATCAGCTGATTCAAATTTGAATGATCTTTAGATCAAACTTAATGGTGAATACCGAATGCAGTCGTTCAGAACGTAATAACGGTTACTGTCTCTATCTATTTCGACTTCAGATTACACTAAAAACAAATTGAAAACTAGACTGGATATGACTCCGGATATTCAAATTGAATTGTCGGACATTAATACAAATTTTAACGCCATTGAAATGTGAAAAATTAAGTATATAGATTCAATTTGAACAACATGTACACAATAGAGTGCCAGGAGTCAGGCATAAAACTACCATCATTTTACCTTTTCGTCGAGATATGGTTCCGTCAGAAAAGGGTTCCGCACCTGCCTAACTACCCGGATATCTAAACACGGTGTCTTTTAGTTTTTCATCAAATTTAATATGAGCTTTAGTTTTCACCTTCGTTACATATTAATATCCCTGTTTTGGTTTTATTTACTTTCATTTATTTAGTATAACAGGCATAATTATCCTCAGTTAATGCTAATTTTCGACAATAAAAACCTTATATGTAGTTTAGATCAATCAATTTTAATAATTGTCGGTGTGTTTTGGTTTCATTTTCACTCGATTTAAACTAATCCTCAACTAATTTTAGCTCAACTAATTTCAGACACGTTAATTATATTTTCGATAAATTATCAGCTTATTTTTCATGGCTTTTGCAAATATTTTAAATCCATTCGTTTTTGACGTTTTCGTTCAATTTTCAGTAACAATTAGCTTACTGAAAATACTACAAATGGCGCGGTAAACGCCATCTGTAGTACGATGCTACATTTTAGGATTACGTATGCTCCAACAAGGTCCATTTAAATATATGGATATCTACTTGCTGGAACGAATCCCGGCGTAGCTAACCTCAACGTGATAGGCACGTTACCATAATCGAATAAAATAATTCGAAGTGGTCTGTATT
>NW_020440285.1:0-1067 GCF_000699045.2 Agrilus planipennis | reverse complement strand
AAGGATCGGTTAATGGATTGGGCATCAATCTTTGAGATAGATCCATCACGGATCTTTGGAAAGGATCCGGCATGGATTCTTCGGACATATCCGGCATGGATCTTTAAAAACGGATCCAGCATGGAGCTTTGGAACGGATCCGGCATGGATCTTTTAAACGGATCCTGGGGGGGTCATATATGATCATATATGCATAAACATAACGATTTTTAATCATATCAGGAAGCCTGATTTATCCCTGAGCAGTCCTCTGATTCTGATCCCTATACTGAAATAATTTTTAGTAGGGAACGTCCCAAATCACGTAAGTCCTGTTCAAAAAGTTGTTTAAATACTAAACCAATGAAATTTTAATTCTTGGTTGACGTTGAAACTGTTGAAATGAGCCTTGAGATTATAAACATTAAAAGTCTAAAAAGTGACATATTCATTATAATACTAATATAAGTTATCGTTAATCAAAACGTGATATACCAAGCGACATAAATTGTGACAGTTAAACCGTGCTGTATATCGAAATGACAAATAATTTAGTTTAGTGTCTAATTGTAAACGAAGGTACCTACAACGCTGTTCAATTTAAAACTTAGAAATTGTAAATTTATCATGACTTATCTACCTTTGGAAGCAGCTCTTTCTGATGACTGATGATGACACACCATCTGCCATTTTAGAGCAAAAGTAAAGTGCCATAAGAACAATCCCGACAAACACACACACATATAAAGAGAATACATTTTTAAACATATATGTGTAAATCTATATAATAGTTAACATAAAAGTTTATTCCTCATGATATCATGGTTGTATAGTCATTATCATAAGGTCGTCAGTCCTAAGACTGGTTGGACGCGCACCTTCACTCTTTCCTATCCTGTGTTAATCTTAGCGTTTCTCTAAAGCTAGAGCAACTCATATCCTTAAATATTTGCGAACAGTAATCTAATCTAGGTCTACCTCTACCCCTCTTAACGTCCGTTTCTATCTCTAATATGTCTTTAACTAGACCTTCATGAGAAAATTAACCTATCTCTCCTATTTCTTATTGACTTTCATAGAGTCCCCTG
>NW_020440284.1:4409-7261 GCF_000699045.2 Agrilus planipennis | reverse complement strand
TCTTTATTTAATAAAAATAACTTTGATTGAACCACAAGTACGATATTTACCCTGTCTTTCTCACACACATACGCAAACATTTATGTCCCTGTTTTCAGTTAATACTTGCAAATAACTTACCACGAACTGGTTTGTTTAAATATAGAAATGTCGTTAAATAATGGTTTGCAAAGTATCTACCTCTAGGTGTAATAAGAAATTACTAGTACTTTTAGATCAGTCATCAATTGCTATCTAAAATAATTGTATGTTATAAAAGCAAAATCATACTAAATCTACTATAAAATCGACTTCAATAAAAGTTCTCTTTCTGATGCTATAAAAATTAGAGAAGAGAGAATTCTGGATTTTGTAGTTGACAGTCAAAACGATAAGGTCTGACTTTGTAACTATCTGTTTCGTTTTTAGATGTGTACGTAGGTATTAGAAACTATTAAGTACTATGATTATTTTATTTATACACATATGTATTTGTGTAATTACTGTCTGGTTGCATTTTAGAGAAAGTGGCTGCAGTATCCAGTGAATAATGCCATAGTTTAATTATGTAATAACATTCTGTCGTAACAAACACTATCAATGACAAATTGCAATGGTGACTAATACAACATGCTTAGATATAGTTCCATTCATATTCACACTGTATAACAACTGACGTGAGTGAGTACCTTTTGAATACATTCATACATGCGCCGCCACAATTTATAAAATACGAGAAGGAAAGTGTTCGGTGTGGTTGTAAATAGCAGTTAGTGGTGGGCCCCCGACAGAGACAAGCCCATGGCCCCACGCTTGTCCTTGCCCTCTTATGTCCGTTATTTGTATTATAATATAAGCCGAAAACTCATTGTCTGTTTTCACCAATTTCATTAGTCTGTACTGGAGACAGTTACAATCACACTCATTGCCTAAATTTTGACGCTGTGACGATCTTCTTACGCAATTTATTTTCAAAAGTAATTTGAGCACTCGATCTTTGATACTCATTATCCAATACTAGCTGCTTGTATTGGAAGTGTCTTTTACTTGTGTACGTACTAGCAACGTGGTATCTGGAGTAACCTAACCGGGCCTATCAGCGTGGGTAGATAGAACAACACAGTATATAATCAAATGAAATTCCCTTCGCGGTGCAATGCAATATTTCGATATAAATTAACTGCCTTTTGTTAATAATTTATTATTGCATTTAATATTGCTTCATTCTCGACCGCTTTCTCCTCCAAGTCCTACTCGATAATTGAAATATTTACAGTTTCGTGTCTGATACAAATCGCAAATTGGTTTAGAAATGAAAACAAAAATTACCACATGTACTATGTTAGTACATATTCAATTTCAAAAGTTTAAACGTTAGAAATCAGGGAGATAATTCTTTTCAAAAATGAAACAGATCATGCACTTTAAACAGCACATGTAGCTTCAAATTTAAATGATAACTAGAATTGAGATGACCTAAACATTTCACTCATTCATTGCGCAAAAATCTTTCGAGTGTCTTCTCTTAGAAGAATCAAATTACAAATTATATTTTCTTGACCTCAGGAAAAGCGTAGATCTCCTGGATTCCTGAGCGGAATTGAGAGGACCTAACGATTCCACTCATTCTTTGCGCGAAAATCTTTGGTTCTAAACTTTTTTCGAAGGTGTTCTCTTCCTAAGAAGAATCAAATTACAAATTGCATTTTCATGACTTCAGAAAAGCTTGGACCTCCTGGATCCCTGAGTGGAATTGGGAGGACCTAATGATTTTAGTCATTCTTCTTTCGAAAATCTGTAGTTGTTAACTTCTTTCGAGGGCGTTCTCTTCTTAAGAAGAATCAAATTACAAATTTTATTTTCATGATCTCAGAAAAGCGTGGACCTCCTGGATCCCTGAGTGGAAATGAGAAGATCTAATGATCCTACTCACTATTTCCTCAAAAATCTTTGGTTGTAAACTTCTTTCAAGGATGTTGTTCTCTGTTTAAGAAGGATCAAATGACGTATTGTACTTTCTTGACTTCAGAAATAGTGTGGATCCCTCCTCGACCACGTGCCTCCACAGGAAGTCCTTTCTCAATCCTATATATCAGTGAATATGTTGCACATGATCATCCTGGCTGTTTCAACCGACAAAGTTTCGGATTAGATGTCGTGTTTCAAGTCGCAAGTCCTGAGACATTTATGTGAGAACGTTTTTGAATCCCGTTTCCCGAAGAACGTTATTTCAGTGCTGAGGCGAATGCATTTTAAGCAAGGCTAGTTTGTAACACCAATAATAATCATCGAGTGAATGATTGAATCGTTTGATGTTGCTCGAAACGAAGACCCGAGCTAATCCGTAGGATGCATGCTACACAGTCGCTGACGCTCACACACATACAGGAAGACAGTCGACACCAGCACGATGGACTGCTAAGTGGATATTTGTTTGTCTGTTGCCTTTAAATTTTCCTGTTTTACGATCGCTGTCCATTTACAAGGCATAAAACCTTCTATTCATAAAAATTGTCCGTTTGCACATTCGCGTAGCCTGTCGCCTGTCGTCGTAGGCTCCAATAATAATAATAATAATAATAGCAGAGGCGCTGGCTTTTCCAACTTCCTTCTTGGCAACACTTTTCGAACGGTCGCAGACGTCTCGCCTCTTTTTCCCCGATTTATTAAACCGTGGCTTCTTGTACTCCTCTATGCCAAATTGGCCTCTTTTATTAGCGATAAGGAAAACAAGACCAAGGTCAAGGCTTAAAGACCAGAACCAATATTGCTTCATCATCATCATAAGGTCATCAGTCCTAAGACTGGTTGGACACGTACCTCCACTCTTTCCTATCCTGAGCTAAACTTCGCATTTCCCTAAAACTAGAACA
>NW_020440284.1:0-541 GCF_000699045.2 Agrilus planipennis | reverse complement strand
TTGCCTGGTTTCTTCGTTTCGAAAATATTATATAAATGTATTTTTGAGTTCTGTTTTTTGTTCGGCGGGTGTCACGAAACTGAAGTCTGAGTCAGCAATTCTCAAAACGTATTTTTAGTATGATAAGCGATTTTTGATTAGAAAAAAAGGATAAAAAAAACGAAAAAAAAAATGATATGAAATGTTCGCGTGTTGTAGATGCAGAGGCAGGGGGCTTTTGGCTGTGATTCAACTGCCACACGTTACTACACACATTGACAACACATACAATCCACACACATACACACACACACACAAAAACAGAGGCCGAGAGACGGGGTTGCACAATTAAAAAAATTGCATTATTGACTACAATAACAAAACATATCTTACTATTATTGTTTGAGCAGAGATCACTTATTATTATTTTATTGTCTAAAA
Source organism: Agrilus planipennis (assembly GCF_000699045.2). Classification (NCBI taxonomy): domain Eukaryota; kingdom Metazoa; phylum Arthropoda; class Insecta; order Coleoptera; family Buprestidae; genus Agrilus; species Agrilus planipennis. The sequence goes on along the minus strand of NW_020440284.1, from coordinate 121 downwards.
GTATATCAAACTAGTACGACAAAGTTATATTTGTCATTTCTAATATACACTGTAACTTGTCGCTAATTTGTTGCTAAAACTGAAAATTTGTCGCTCCGTTAGGTTACTGGAAAATAGAGAA
>NW_020440283.1:3625-5823 GCF_000699045.2 Agrilus planipennis | reverse complement strand
CAAAAAAAAACGAAATGACTTTCCGAACAACCCTATAGTATTTATGAGCATTATTAGTTTGTTTCAACGATTTCAACCGTCTCCGAGAAAATTTGTTCGGAAATAGTTAGAGATTGGTTGACCTTTTGAACGCGATTTTGGTTTGGACGTTGATGAGGGTTGATGAAAAACCCGCCAAAATGAGTCATAAGATTGGCCACAAGATCGTGACATGAATAGTAAACCCATTCATCATCGTTTCTTTCCTTAAAATAAGACAAAACTGAAAACTCATTTCCAAATGTAGAAATTGCATCATATTTTATTTATTAAGATTCGACAAAAATTAAAATAAATGCTGAATAAATGTAGAATTTTACTTATCTACGATTTTTGGTCCTGTGGGATTCTATTATCCTTATGCGCCTAAGGCCTCCAATAGGTTAAAGACGGCCCTGCATTAACGACATATTGTTCAAAGAGAAAGTAATTTTCGCTACATTATACATACATTAAAAACTTCTCTGAGCAAACCTCGTTTTCATATTCAAAATAGAAGGAGACTGTGGTAAATATTAATTAAAAAATTAAAAGGAATACTCACCCCTAATTACCACAAATAATTTTATATGAGCGGACACGTGTGCCTGCAGTCTCGCGTTGATAATGCCCACGTGTGAAGTGGGCGAAACACCTGTCCGCTCATATAAAATTATTTGTGGTAATTAGGGGTGAGTATTCCTTTTAATTTTTTAATCGTCTTCATATCTTCGTTACGATGTATTATAAATTAACAAAAGTCGTAAAATATTTAGGTATTTAACGAGTCTTTTTAAATTGGATTAAGTTGAAGCAAATAATAACTTCAAAACAGTCGGTTTATAATTATTTTGAATATCAATTTCTTATCGTAGGATTCATCCCGATACAAAGGCAGAGAACATCGAATGTCTAAAAAATCCACGAAGTTCCAATTGCGTGGCGTTATCAGATATTTCTTCGAAATCGGTAGATGAATTGGAAATCTTCCAGGCATCAATGACGACACTTCCTACATCATATTTCTTGCAATTTGGATACCAAAACGTATCGGAAATAAAATTATGCAGTAGCCATGTAAGAAATATCGAAGATGATGCTTTCGCAGGTCTAACTCGACTCAAAAGACTCCATTTAAGCAATAACTTCCTGAAAACGCTCACAAGCGCTGGTTTCAGAGGACTCGAACAACTCGATATGCTCGTACTGTCGTTTAATAAGATCGACAAAATAGAAGAAGGAACACTTAAAGGGTTAACGAGTTTAATTTACTTGAATATCCGAAACAACGAATTGTCAGTTATACCGAACGAAATACAAGAGCTAAACAATCTCAAGTATTTAGATATGTCGCATAATGATTTCAGTAACGTGAACGTCATATTAAAATCGAATTCTCTTAATTTTCTCAGACTGAGTTCTTGCAAAATTGTGACTTTGACGGAGAACAGTTTTAAGGGAACCCCACAACTTCAATTACTGGACATTTCCTACAATTTACTCACCACATTACCATTCCAACTTCTTCAGCCTCTCACTGCCCTCGTCGTTTTTGATGTTAGCGATAACCTTTTCGACAATGGATTTCCCAATATTTACAAACCCGAAAATTTGACCAATGTAACATCAAAATATTCCGGTTCGCTCTCCGATTTATTGAAGTACATAAATGAAACGAAATCCAAAAGTTATTCGTCAAAACTGTTAAATAAAGAACTTCTAAACAAAATTGCAAGCTGGCTTATACCAATGCTCTGTATTTTCGGCGCATTATTTTCATATTTTCTCTATGCAGTCATTACTTCAACAAACAAGTTCAAACTAAATCAATAAGTTACAGATCAGTTGTTCATTGCTGAATTATTGATATTGACTCTTCTAATTGATAGATATCATAAAAACTGATGTGTGATTATCAAAAACCTTGAATAAAGAAAAACTCTGTTTCAACTAGATTAATCTTATATTTTTCATGATTTTTTAACGAATTAATATTGTAAAATACCTCATATGTTTGATATTTATAATACTACAATTTTCAATATTATTGCTTTAGTTTTATTCTAAATAAAATGTTAAAAAATCATAGATAACAGCGATTAGTTTTTTATTGATTTATATTTAATTAGGTGCAAATATGAATCTTTTGGTATTTTTTGTAAATTAATAATTATTTTTAC
>NW_020440283.1:0-488 GCF_000699045.2 Agrilus planipennis | reverse complement strand
TTATGTAAATTAATATATTAAACAACATTCAGCATTGTGTGAAAATGGAGCAGCCACTGTCTACTTTAGGATTACCGAATTATAAACTTCAACAATTATTCCGACTTGGTTACTATTATTTAAAAGATTTAAACCCATCAGATGAAAGAGTGATTGATATATTCCAAAATGATCTAAAAGTTTTACAAAATCCCCCATATACAAGATCCGCATTAGATTTGTATCAAGAAGAAATTACTCAAGGTACTATTATAACATTTATTAAAAATTTGGATGATATTCTAGGAGGTGGTGTACATCTAAAACAGATTACAGAGTTCTGTGGGGAGCCAGGATCTGGAAAATCTCAAATAAGGTATATGAAATACCATATAAATTCTTATACACAGCTTTTTTAGGTAATTTTTTACATTAGTTGACATTGGAATTGAGACATGAAGTTTAGTCAGGTAGGTAGTACTCACCAAGTGAAGTAGTGTAGTAGTATT